>NW_026111915.1:0-182500 GCF_024679095.1 Eriocheir sinensis
CGTCTGTCCGATAATGATGGTCCTTCATATCACGGAAGCGTAAGACATTGGCGTTCGTCATGTCTCTGATTTAAGGACAAAAGCCTTCCAGGTAAATACTGGTTCGGGAACTTCTGGGACTCCATGGCCGTCAGCTTTCTTGAGTGTAATCCTCCAACCTCACCCACAGCTGCTGCCGGCTCCCTCGAATGGTGGGCCAGCATCCTCAGGCGGAACAAAACGTCTCTCATTCGTAAGCGGCGTCAGGCCTTCCATTATGTCGATAACGATAAACAAGGCGACAATAACGAACGCGACGACTACACGGCAGACAACGTCGGAACTGAACTGAGCCAAGGAGAGCCCAATGAAGTAAACAAACAAGAAAAAGAAGAGAAAGAAGCCTCCAGTTAATCATATAAATCCTTATATTTTACCAAAAGATTTCCCCAAAATTTACGCCGCAGTTTTTTTTCCATGACTGCACACTTTTTATTTATTATTTTGAAGTTTACTTCTTGTCAGGTGGAAAATATCACTTTCGGTTATTAAATCCTCGAGTTCAAAGAGAGAGTTGCATGGAAATGAAGACACATTGTTTCTAAAATACCCAAAAGTTCCCTTTAATAATTGTCCAGAATACCCAACTTTAAGGAGTAATTATCTAAAAAGTGGAAGCCCATGAATTATTGCGCCATGTGTGGCTCAACTGGTGCTGTGTCTTCCCACAACGGATGAGAACAGACCTGTATACAGTTTTAGCGGACTTGGTTAGCAGAGAGAGGAACTCATTTAGCGGAAGCTACCTGGTCCGCTAGCTGTTCCCAAAGTTAGCGAAAACGCTAAACAGCTAACGAAAAGTTAGCTTCGCTAATTAGCGCGGCGGTTAGCGGAACCAAATGTGCCTCACCACTGACCATTACTATTACTACCTACTATTACTACTATCACCACTACAACTATTACCATTACTCCTCCCAACACCACCACTATTACCACCTTCACTCACCAATTATCCACGTCTTCTTCAGCTCAATACGCCTTTACACACGGGAGGAAAAACTTACACCTCGCAATTAACCTTTTTCTACCACGTGCATTAATTATTAATCACCGCCGCGCGTCGGAATCTCTGTCCTCTAATGTCTTCCTGCGACCTGTTCCTCCCTCCTCCCTCCCTCCCTGCTCTCACTCGTGTATTATTTCCTCTCTCCTCAGCCTGTCCCTCATTACTTTTCCAATGGGAGGGTTTGCCGTGCTCTCTCTTCTAAGATGAGTACGACCATTATCATATTCATCGCTGCAATACTTTCACTTTTATCATTCTTCCATTATAATTTTTCTTTAATTCTTCTGTCATTCCTTTCTCTCTTCATCTCACCTCTTCATTTCTCTACTTTCTTAATCGTGTATTCCTCAGCGTCCTTTGCAATTTGTCCTTTCTTCTGTTGTCAAGGTCACCACTACCCTTACCCTATCTACAAACACAATGCTTTCATCTCCCGACTTTCTCAAGCCTGTATTCGTCCATTTCTCTCTACTATTTGTCTATTGCAACGAACTTTTACCTTCCTTCTACTGTCAAGGTCACTGCTACCATCATTACTATATCCATTACTGTAACATTTCATCTCTCGACTTTTTCAACTGTGTATTATTTCACTTCCTACCATTTGCCTATTCCAACGAGTCTTCTGTTCCCTTCTTCTTTCACGGTCACTGCGTGCATCACCTCCACCTTCTCCAACATGTAATCGTCTATCTTTCCGTCATTACTTACTCATTACAATTAACGAGTCATCTGTCCGTTCCTCCACTTTTAAGATTACCACAATCACTATTACCACATCCACTAGTATAATCCACTCATCTCTCCACCTTGTTTGATATGCATTGCTCCACCTCTCCTTTAAGCCATTATGATCCACCTCCACATTCGCCACCACTATCACCTCTCAACCCTCTCTTCATATACTACTTCTCTCTCCCTCCACATCTGCCACTACCCGCTTTGCCATTCTTTTTTCCTCTCTGCCCCCTTTCACAGCTATCACCACCACATCCACCACCAGTACTGCCTCCTTTTCCTTTTTTTTCACCCAAATGGCCACCACTACCCACTAACTCTCCACCTTTGTCTCTTTCCTTTTCTCTCCCTCCCCTCCACGTCCCTCCACCATCACCAATACCGCCACCACCAACTCTATATAATATTTTTTTTCCCTTTCCCTTACATTTCTTCCTCCCACCACCATTACCACCACCCATTTCCTTTCTCTTTGATGCTTCCCTTACTTCTTCCCCATCACCACTTCCACCAACCCTCCATCCCTCCATCTCTCCCTCTCCCTCTCCCTCTCCTCCCTTTTTCTCGAGACACCTTCATGAACTCCTCCTTACCTGTCCTCATTTACTCACGGGACAATCACGGAAACTCTAATATGCAACACCTGACGACCTCCCTGCTTTCCTTACTTCGCCAGACATTCATTAGAGGGAAGTGAACAATATCGATTTTTCTCGGTTATTTTCTTTTATTTCTGGGCCGGCGATGTTTCAGGAGGCCGAGGTGAAGTGTAAAGGCAGTGTGGCCGCTGCAGAGAAAGTTGTGAGTGAAGGAGATAAATAAAGGTGTGCGGTGCGTGGGCTGAGGCTTCGGCCCGTATTCTCAGACGCTTTCGGCTCTAAGAACAAATATCTCTTAAGGCCACAAAGGAGATTAGGCTGGTTCTTATGAGTGTTTTCTTGCATTAAACATAAAAAAAAAAAAAAAAAATGAGGCTAAACATGAACGAAAAAATACCAGTCATGTTCAACAATCGAGAAAAAGCCGCTTTTGAGGAATCTCTAAATACAGTAAATGAATATCTGCACCTAGAACGACGAACATTAACAAATCTTTCACTCGGACTGGAAATAGAACGATGTATAAGCCTCTGCGAGTGTTTTCCGAGAACAAGGTAACATACTGAGATGAGGCACCTGACCGCAGTGCTCGGGGCGAAAGGTGTGCAATCAACGCGTCGGTCTCTCCGCCGTGACATGTGACAGGAGAGTGAGAAATGCCCGAAGAGTAATGGAGAGACTGGTGCTGCGAATCACTACAATGGGTATGAAAAGCTCCGAAAGTAAAATCCTAACAGACAAAAGTATGCGGCATAATACATAAAGGCAATTAACATCAAGATATGGCACTGGTCAGGACACTTGTAGGAGAGACAACGACACTTGGACAAAAAATGAGCGACTAGCCGGGACATACCAGATAACAAAATGTGAAAAATAAATAAAGCGTGAAAATATATAGAAATACAGAACCTCCTCGTCCATTGAAAACACTCATGTAAAATTTTAAAAGCCAGCCACGCAAAAAAGAAAAAAAAAAAAAAAAAGTAGGCAATACGGGAGTGTGGCAGATGTTAATAATCTTAAGAACAGCCTTTTAGATTCGAAAAAAGTACCCCAAAAATATACTACCGGAATTCCTGTATCAGCACAGACGCTCATCCGGGCTGCGACAAGTAAGCCAAACAAGAACAGCAACATGCTGTTGTTCATTGATGATCTTCTTTCCAAAACGAACTGTCCTATCCATTCCTACGCCGATGATTCCACTCTGCATTATTCAACTTCTTTTAATAGAAGACCCACCCTTCAGGAACTTAACGACTCAAGGCTGGAGGCTGCAGAACGCTTAGCCTCAGACCTTACTATTATTTCCGACTGGGGCAAGAAGACCCTGGTGTCCTTCAATGCCTCAAAAACACAGTTTCTCCACCTATCCACTCGACACAATCTTCCAAACAACTATCCCCTATTCTTTGACGACACCCAGCTATCACCTTCCTCAACACTAAACATTCTCGGTCTATCCTTAACTCAAAATCTCAACTGGAAACTTCATATCTCATCTCTTACTAAATCAGCTTCCTCGAGGCTGGGCGTTCTGTACCGTCTCCGCCAGTTCTTCTCCCCTGCACAGTTGCTGTCCATATACAGGGGCCTTGTCCGCCCTCGTATGGAGTATGCACCTCATGTGTGGGGGGGCTCCACTCACATAGCTCTTCTGGACAGAGTGGAGGCTAAGGCTCTTCGTCTCATCAGCTCTCCTCCTCATACTGATAGTCTTCTACCTCTTAAATTCCGCCGCAATGTTGCCTCTCTTTCTATCTTCTATCGATATTTCCACGCTGACTGCTCTTCTGAACTTGCTAACTGCATGCCTCCCCCCCTCCCGCGGCCCCGCTGCACTCGACTTTCTACTCATGCTCATCCCTATACTGTCCAAACCCCTTATGCAAGAGTTAACCAGCATCTTCACTCTTTCATCCCTCACGCTGGTAAACTCTGGAACACTCTTCCTTCATCTGTATTTCCTCCTGCCTACGACTTAAACTCTTTCAAGAGGAGGGTATCAGGACACCTCTCCCTGAAACTGACCTATCTTTCGGCCACCTCTTTGGATTCTTTTAGAGCAGTGAGTATCGGGCTTTTTTTTATTAATGTTTGCTTTTTGTGTGCCCTTTAACTGTCTCCTTTGCTGTAAAAAAAAAAAAAAAAAAAAAAAAAAAACAAGTTTAATACTGTTCCTAAGTTCCCAGAACAGCCTTGTATCAGAAACTAAAACCACCCTCCCGAAAATTCTTATTCTTTAAACAACATATTCTTATTTTATTCTTCAAAAAATATCTTCTTATGTTACGTTCTCAAAAAAAAAAAAAAAAACTTTTTCAGCCACAGTCTCCGCCGCCAAGCTGAGTTCTGTCGGTCTTTTCTTCGCTTATATAACTGGTACAGACCCAACTGCCATGGTACATAAAGCCAATACGGAAATGGATATCTTCTATAAAAGGTGTGTTAGATTAACAGTAAATCAAAATAAAACTTATTATATGCTATTCACCAACAAACATACACAATCTCTACCTCCATTATTTTACAATTACAGTATAATAAAAAGAACAACCCAGCATACACTATTAGGGATCACTTTTGATGACTCACTAACATTCAAACCTCATATATCAAATACGTGCCTTAAACTATCTAGAATAGTTGCCCTTCTCTATAACATTAAAGATCACATGCCTCGTCATGTTTTGAAAATCATATATGATGCTCATGTCTTAGCCATTCTAAGTTATTGCATACCCATTTGGTGTAATACTTACCCAACCCATCTGTTACCCCTTTTCCGATTACAAAAGAAAATAATAAGAATTATTACAAACAGCGAATATTACGCACACACACTACCACTCTTTACGGAAACAAATACTTTAACACTTTACAATTTAAATAAACTCCATATGGGTATTTATATGTACAAAACAAAAAGTGAACATACTATGTTACTGCAACCCCACCATAACTATCACACTCGTACCAGACACAATCTAAATGTACCTCCACACGCCCTGTCCCTATATCAACACTCCCTATCATACAATGGCCCCAAACTATGGAACTCAATACCTAAACACATAAAACTCCTTCCAAACCTAAATTCCTTTAAAAATCATCTAAAAAAAACATATACTATCCGTACAATAAAAGCTGCATATATCTCTTATTCAAAGTCATTATGTCATTATTATTATTATTATTATCACAATCACTAATATTACTATTATTATTACTATTACTATTATTTTCAACTGTTGTGTATCATTATTATTATAACTATTATTTTTCACTTATTATTGTTATTATTATTATTATTATTATTATTATTATTATTATTATTATTATTATTATTATTATTATTATTATTATTATTATTGCTATTATTATTATTATTATTATTATTATTATTATTATTATTATTATTATTATTATTATTATTATTATTATTATTATTATTATTATTATTATTATTATTATTATTATTATTATTATTATCATTGTTATTATTATTACCATTATTATTATTGTTGTCATTCTATTATTATTATTACAACTGCTATGTATCATCATCATCATTATAATAATGATAGGTATTATTATTATTATTATTATTATTATTATTATTATTATTATTATTATTATTATTATTATTATTATTACTACTATTATTATTACTATTATTATTATTATTATTATTATTATTATTATTATTATTATTATTATCATTATATTGTTAGTTTTTTTTTTATATATAAATGGTATTATTATCATGATGTTATTAGAGAAGAATATAATAGTAATAATGATATGTTATCATTATTACTTTTATTATTATTATTATTATTATTATTATCATTATTATCAGTATTATTATCATCATTATCATTATTATTTCATTATTATTATCATTATTGTCTTTTTACTAGTAATACTAGTATTGTTAGATTATTATTTAGAATACTTTATCTACTACTACTAGCTACTACTACTAGCACATTTACTTTTCGCTATAGTGTCTTGCTTGTAATGCTATGCAGTCATTTATTAGTATGACAGCTTTACTAATTTTCAAGCGTTGCTATTATATGCCTGTCGGGTCAGTGTATGTATTTATCTGAAGTATTAATTGGAATATCTTATATTTTTATATATTTTTTTGCACTCTTTACTCTTTACATTTTTTTTTTTTTTTTTACTTATTCTTCTAATTTTCAATGGAGAATCTTTATGAATCACTTTATGATGATATTTTTGGTGACAATCAAATGGGTACAGATGATATTGGCACTGAGATCATAAGAGCAGTAAATGGCCATGCTAACCTTAACTCCCTTTCTAATTATTACAGTATTGAGGAATACAATTCACACACCAGTAATGTGTCACATCCTTGCCTCAACATCTTCCACCTCAATGTTAGATCCCTTCACAAAAATTTTGATAGTCTTTCCTCACTCTTTAAATGCTTCAATACCCCACCACACATTATTGCACTATCAGAAACTTGGTTAAAGGATTCAACCTCACATCTTTACGTCTTAGAAGGCTATGACGCTTATCACTCCAGTAGAGTTCATAGAGAACATGGGGGAGTTACTCTTTTCATTAACTCTGGCCTTCGAGCCATACCTATTCAACAATATACCTTTATTAGTGATGACATAGAGATATGCACTGTTATGTTAAAACTTTCAAGTAACTTCATATTTTCTGTTATATACAGACCGCACAGTAAGCATATTGGAGTGGAAGAATTCACACATATTTTACACAACATACTATCTCATGATCTTTTTAAATACAACAACACTGTCCTACTTGGGGATTTTAAAATTAATATCCTAGAACATTCTTATCAACCAACCAACCACTTTTTGAATTCTATGCAGACTTTGAATTATTTCCCGCACATTTCTCGTCCTACTAGATTTCCAGATAATCCTAACCTAGGTCAACCCTCACTCCTCGACCATATTTGGACTAACTTCACTCCATCTTCTACCTCTGGAATAATCCACTAACAATTATCTGCCCACCTCCCCATATTCCTACATATTGTAGTAATCTCTGATCTTTGCACAAAGCATAAAATAGTCAATCGACACTTTAATAGACATCAACATAACCTATTTACCACTAGTTTATCTGCAATCAATTGGAATGTTACACTTAATTCTAATGACATAAATGTAAACTTTAACAATTTTATGGAAACCTTAAATTAATTATATAACAAGCACTTCCCTAAAGTAGTTAAATTTGTAACTGCCAAACGATTGCCTAACCCATGGTTAACATCAGGAATACTTAACTCGATAAAATACAAAAGTAAATTATTTAAGATGTACAAATTAGGAACTGCCTATCACAACGCTTACAAATTATACCGCAACCATCTTACACGATTAATTAGAGGAGCTAAATATAATTACTACATTGGAATTTTCAGTAACTTTAGAAACAATACCAAGAAAATATGGCAAACTATCAATGAATTAGCAGGTCGACATAAACCAAAAACAATGATAACAACATTATCTCATAAAGATTCTGCACTTACTAAGCTAGAATAAATTGCTGAAGCTCTTAATGAATATTTCAGTGAAATTGCAGCCAAGCTTAATGATGCACTGCCTTCTGCTTCTAGAAATGCCACTGATTTCCTCCACAGAAATTACCAAAACTCAATGGTTATCCTACCAGTCACTTCTGCTGACGTGATGAATGTTATCAAGACTCAAAAATAAAAACTCAAATGTTAATGAAATATCGGCCCACATAATTAAACATAATATTGAGGAAATTACTTACCCATTGCATTGCTCTTTAATCAATCAATAACCACTTGCAAATTTCCCTCTGATTTAAAAACTGCAAATATCACGCCAGTGCACAAATCTGGCCCCAATAGTGTGCCCAACAATTACCGCCCCATTTCCACCCTCTCTCCCTTCTCTAAAATACTTGAATTTTTAATGAAAATAAATTAGTTGCATATCTTGATAGCAAGAACATTTTGGGTAGATGCCAATATGGCTTTAGGTCAGGTTCTAGCACTTATGACGCCCTCAGTATGTTTTCTTCTCATCTCTATTCTTCCCTTAACACTAAACAATCAGTCTTATCCATCTTTGTTGACTTCTCAAAGGCTTTTGATACCGTTAACCACATGATTCTACTCGACAAATTATATTTCTATGGTATACGAGGACCTCTACACTCCTGGTTTCAAGACTACCTAACAAACAGATCTCAGTGCACAATATATGATGGCCATAAGTCTTCCACTCGAAATATTTCTACTGGTGTCCCACAAGGGAGTGTTTTAGGGCCTATTTTGTTCCTTATATATATTAACGACATTACTAATATCTTCACCTCTGCCAACACCATCCTCTTTGCAGATGACATGACTTTGTATTTTACTGACTCTAATATTGAAACATTATTCCCACAAGCTAACCAAGACCTCAACAAATTATATACTTGGTGTTTAAGCAACAGACTCACAATTAATACTAATAAAACCTTTTATATGTTCTTTTCTAACAAAGTAAATGTTTACTTGCCAGACCTTAAAATCAATAATAACCTTATTAGTAGATCAACTAGTTTTAAGTTTTTGGGAGTTATGTTTGATGAAAACCTTAATTTCAAATCCCATATAAACAATATTTCGAATAAACTTTCAAGAAGCACTGCTATGCTATATCGTCTAAGAGATTTTATGCCTTGAAGTACTAAAATCTTGTATTATGCACATATATACCCTCACCTTCTGTACTGCAATCCTATCTGAGTACCACTTATGTCACCCACTTAACTAGTCTGAACTTACTACATAAAAGATAATTGAATTATCACAAACAGTTCTTACCTTGAACACACCACCTCTCTTTAAAAACACAAAATCCTCAAACTACAAGATATCACTAAACTTTCTATTGCTACCTGTATGTACAAACATCAGATCAGTGCCTCACTCCTACTCATCTATATCCCACTAGACACAGAGAGCAGTTCTGCCTTCCATCACATCCTTACTCTCTTTCGGCACTCCACTATGTACCAGGGACCTTTGATCTGGAATTCCTTCCCCAGGATATAAAAAATGCTCCGTCTCTCAACATATTTAAAAACAAACTAAAGCTTCATCTGCTTGATACCTATTGATTGTTATCCAGTAAATTCCAATTTCTCATCAAGTCATATATAACGTCATCTCCCCCACACTTGTTCCGTAATGAATTACCCATTTATTCTGTCCTTCCCTCTATTATTATTATTATTATTATTATTATTATTATTATTATTATTATTATTATTATTATTATTATTATTATTATTATTATTATTATTATTATTATTATTATTATTATTATTATTATTATTATTATTATTATTATTATTATTATTATTATTATTATTATTATTATTATTTCATTTTGCTTCATCCTATAATTCTGTATATAATTTCATTTGCTTCTTTGTACATTATTTTTTTTCTCTTTCTTTATTTTACTTTGGTTTATTATTTTTAATTATGGTATTATTGATTTCGCCGAGCTTCCATTATGTATGTATATCCTACCACTGTTATATTTCTAACTAATGTTCAGTATTCTGTATTTTGTATGTTTTTTTTGTTCAAAGTTATATTTGCAATATTCCTTTTTTTTTTCTTATATATCTATTGTCTTCACTTTTGCCTGAAAAGCTTATGCTTATATAAAGGCTGGCCTCTAACAATACATACAACATATTATGTAACTGTACCTAATAGGCTATTAATAAATGTTTCAAATGTTTCAAATGTTAATGTTACTTGGGCCAGAAATTTAGTAGACTATACATGTCCAGAAAAAAATAAAACTTAAAAATACATACCAATTGTTGCCCCCAAAGCTCCAGCTTACTATGGGCTACTTGCACAAGTAATCTATGTTATATCAGCCAATGTATATACAAATTGCAGGTATAATAAAATGTTTCAAATGTTTCAAAATGTTTCTCTTTAACCGGCGAGCACCGCGGCCACGCGCAGCCATGGCGTGTGTGCGCCCCAAACTTACTTCATCCTCCCTCCCCGCGTCTGAGTCTACGGGAATTATTTACCAGCCGCCAATACATAAAAGATAGCTTGAATGTTTCTCCACGCCCGAACACTGACGCCGACTTTGAAAACCTGAGCGACATTTTCCTTCTCTCGCCTTTGATCTCCTTGAAGGTACACACACTGCCGCCGCCGCCTCCTGTGACTTGCGACGGAACATGAACTTTGATTGCTGGTATTTTTGTAAGGAAGACCGAGACATACAGAAACTCAAGACCTTCGGTGAAACAACACTAAGGTCTACGGAAACACAAAACTAACACGTACAGAAGAGGCATGCCCACTAGATGATACAAAGCCAGGACCCACGTGAAAACAAACACAAACTCTACATATAACAAACGGAGACCTACAGGAAAACAACTGTACCAAGATCTACAGAAAATCTAACAAGAGCCAAGTAAAAAAATTAAAAAAAAAAAAAAAATATATATATATATATATATATATATATATATATATATATATATATATATATATATATATATATATATATATATATATATATATATATATATATATATATATATATATATATATATATATATATATATATATATATATATATATATATATATATATATATATATATATATATATATATATATATATATATATATATATATTTTTTTTACGCGGCCTATAGCGCCGGTAGGCTTCTTCCCAGTGGGGCCTGATGGTCGACCAAGGCTTCTTCCCAGTAGGTCCTGATGGTCGGCCCAGCCGTTCTGGCGCAAGCGAGTGTTTATAGTGGCGCCATCTTGCATTGGCTCATGCTGCCCTCCCGGAGCTCATCTTTAATCCTAGAATCTAGAGTCCGGGTTGATAGGTGGTCTTCTGGACAGCATGTGGGTAGTTTTAAGCCACTCGGCGGCGGCTGAAAAATCCCAGCTTGGTATCACCGGGCCAGGATTGAACTGGCGTCCTCCTGAACGCGATGGTGTTACTCTGTCGATTCAGCCATATATATATATATATATATATATATATATATATATATATATATATATATATATATATATATATATATATATATATATATATATATATATATACAGAAGGAAAAATAACGAAGAGAAATTCAAAAGCAAGATCTGAAAAAAATGCAAACGAAAACTGACTTAAAACTAAACCACGATCGACAGAAGAGCAAAACAGAGACCGACAGAAAAATTACATACAGAAATGGAAAAAAAAAAAACGGCAAAACAAAACAAGAGAGACAGCAATATCTGGGTTAAATAAAAGAAAACCGGAGATGCTAAAAAGTTCATTAAAGTTTGGTCTATTTAAACCCCACGTAGTTCGGCTTAACCCTTACAATTACTGAGTTAAGCTTTACATTTTTAACACCTAACGCCCATGAATTATTTGCTCTTCCTTAACCTACGCAGCGACCCCGTACGACTTTGACCTAAACAAGAGAATATTCCAAGTCCAATATTATGAAAGTTTGAAGTCACATTTCCCAGCGTCACTGAATTATTCTCGACACATTTATTAACTAACGAACATGGGATAATTTATGCCGCCCGCCGCCTCGCGCTATTCACAACTTGAACATAAAAAAGTATAAAATGATCCACGTCGCTATTTTATCACGGCTGACATTACTGATTAGTCTTGATGCCTTTCACGACTAACGCACGTTTATGGAATTTTGTCTTCATAATAAGTATTTACTTAAAAACTTGATCCGGCGACAATTTACAACAAAAAAATATTAAACAGTTACTCGTTATTTCGACATCAAAAACGCTGACTTGGATATCAAAGAAGCAGACTATTTTATTCATGCATTAGGTTTTAAGCATCTCCGCCGCCTGTGCTACACGTGACCTCACCTGACCTCACTTTGTCCACGTAAATCATAATCCTTTCACCTTTCATGGCCTTACCATACCTGTTCTCTTCTCACCTGGCCATTGCAACTCGGTTTTCTTGCCTTGAATACTTGTCTTTTTCCTGCGACATGTTTTTATTATACATTTTCCTCCACCTCTATTTTCCCTCGGCTCATTTTTAATCTGACTATTGCCTGTCTGAAAATCGCCCACAAGTTCCACCTGTGGCTTCCTCTTGTCTGACCTCAGTACTCAACATCTCCTTTTGTGACCATCCAGCCTCTGTACTTATATTCTGTCCCTAAGGCTTCTGTACTTCAAAATCTGGCTTCCCATGGAGACTAGTGGCCGATTTACTTTATATTGAGTCTTTTCTTACTTTTCTTAGCCTCAGTCATTCATCCCTTGACCTGACCTGGCCGATGCACCTCACAATGTCCTCGTTTGTTCTCAACTGTCTCGCTAAACCTGTCCAGACCTAACTTCCATTTCCTGTCACCAAACTGCCCTAACAAGCCTTCCCCTGACCTTCCCTCACCTGGCCATGCATACCTCATTGTCTGTCCACTCTTTACCTGTCCTTCCAACGCCTTGTCTATCTCCAGCCTCACTTGCCCCCACCTGGCCCATGTATTTGATTAGCTGACCTCACCTTACCTGCGACAAGTATCCCCAGGTAGACTTTGGCGTCATTGATTAGTCACCTGAGGGAATGCCTGATGGGAGAACCTGAGGGGAAACACCTGAAGGGAACATTTGAAGAGAACACTTGAAAGGCACATATGAAGGGAACATCTGAGGGCGGCGAGGCTTTGAAATCACATCGTGTTAATTGAATTTGGCCGAAAAATGGTTGAGGTGGTGTTTGTTAGTGTGTGTGTGTGTGTGTGTGTGTGTGTGTGTGTGTGTGTGTGTGTGTGTGTTTTACATATCAGCCTTTAGCGCCGGTAGGCGTTCTTCAGGGGCCTAGCTGGTGGTCGGCCCAAGCCCGCCATGGCGCAGGCAATTTTTATAGTGGCGCCAGTTATGCTTGGCTCATGCTGCCCCCCGGAACTCATTATTGATTCACTTGGACGGTTTCTTCTAGAGTCCGGGTTGATGGGTGGTCTTCAGGACAGCATGTGCCACTCGGCGGTCACTGAAAAATCCCGGGTGGTAGCGTGGGGATTCGAACCGACGTTGTCCATGGCGTGGTGAATGTGAGCCCAGCAAGCTAACCACTCAGTGTGTGTGTGTGTGTGTGTGTGTGTGTGTGTGTGTGTGTGTGTGTGTGTGTTCGCTTTCATCTTCCTTCCCTCAATCTCAGTGCCCCTTTCACCCAATGCCTTCCTCCTTGTCCGCGTCCTTTCTCTATCACTTTTTTTTGTTGCCTTGGATTCCAGCTTCGTTTTGCTGGATTCATCGTAACTTACTCTCCGTTGTTATATTTTTGCATATGTGTTTTGAAGAAACCCTTAAAGGCTGTATGTTTGCTTTTTTCTATCAGTCTGTCTGTCTGTCTGTCTGTCTGTCTCTGTCTGTCTATCATCTATCTATCTATTTACCTGTCCATATATTAAACGATCCATCTTTTAAACGGTCTATGTATATAACTGTTTAATTATATCTACTTGACTACCTATTTAACACTGTCTGTCTGTCTGTCTGTCTTCAGTCACTGTGATCAACGATTTTGTGTGATTGTCAATAAGTACCGAAAGTGAGCCAAGGAACACTAACAACCCGGACCCGAGGCATTGGATATCGACCATTGCCTAGAGGTTATAGACAAAGGAGATGAATGTAAATTCCAATAAGAAAAATGATTTCCCAATATGCAGACCAGTGGGTGGAGCTCAGTGGTTTGCCTTTCCGTGCTAATTGTCATGCGGTGCTCTGTTTCATGTCTGTTCCCAGTCTTCTCTTTTCTTTCATTACCTCGGCTTTCCTTCCTCTCTCCCCTCCTTCCTCTTTCCCGCACTCCCCTCTTCCTCCTCACCTTCCTTTGGCTCCTAAGTTTCCTCCAACCCCCTCTCCTCTACCTACCTCTCACACGCTTCCCCTCTTCCTCCTCACCTTCCTTTGGCTCCTAAGTTTCCTCCAACCCCCTCTCCTCTACCTACCTCTCACACGCTTCCCCTCTTCCTCCTCACCTTCCTTTGGCTCCTAAGTTTCCTCCAACCCCCTCTCCTCTACCTACTTCTCACACGCTTCCGTTCTTCCTCCTCACCTTCCTGTTCTTCCGTCAAGTCTCCTTCTATCCCATTCTCATTTCTCTCACAAAATTTTCCCTACTCTCCCTTAAATTTACAAGCGGTCCAATATCATCATTCATCCCACTTAGACATGAAAGGTGAATGAGTTTTAAATCCTTTACAAACCAAGACACATACATGAAAACCTACACACCTTCATTCACATTGATCCTCTTCTCTGTCTTTCATCCCTGTTCACCTTCACTTACTCGGCCTACTTATCCACTTTACAACATTAATAATACATAGTTATTCTTCACATTTCTCTTCCTTAAACACGAACCCCAATTAATTTATCGTCAAAAAGCCCACCACCCAGCTACGTCCATCCTCCCTTCGTCCCTTTCCGCCACCTTTTCCTCCGCCACAAAAGGGCTTCCAGGTACTCAGTGCCGGTTTTCCCGGACGCTTCCTTCCCTTTCATCAGTTATTTCTAAAGGCAAAAGGAGAGGTTAAAAGCGTCCACATGAATATTTCTTTACAAATATGGTCCAGAAACTTTTTCCAACTACCACCAGGGTCATAAAACTACCCATGGAAATGCCCACAAATTCTACGAAAGTCTTGTTAAATGTATGTGCTTGGGCGCCGAAAGGCTTCAGAATAAGACCCATGTTCCCGTCGCCTCCTCGCCCAAGTACCGCCGCCAAACATGGATGCGAGTGTAATAATAAGAGTGCAATAAGTGATGGGCTTGAGTATCCCTTCGCTTGGTGGCGTCGGAAGCCCGTTTTCTTTAGTATTTACGTTTTTGTTGTTTCTTGTTGGTCCGTGTTTCAGCTTCAAGTGAGTTTCGGTCCTTCTTCAATTTCCGGGTGAAACTTTTCATCTGTACCCTGCAATATTTACTGTTGTGGGGCTGCCTGCACACATACACACACACACACACACACGAAATAGACAGAGAGAGAGAGAGAGAGAGAGAGAGAGAGAGAGAGAGAGAGAGAGAGAGAGAGAGAGAGAGAGAGAGAGAGAGAGAGAGAGAGAGAGAGAGAGAGAGAGAGAGAGAGAGAGAGAGAGAGAGAGAGAGAGAGAGAGAGAGAGAGAGAGAGAGAGAGAGAGAACAAATATATTTTCTCGTTAAAAACTAAGTGGCCTGTCACAAACTCTTGGCAGTAAAACGAGAGGAAAACACACACACACACACACACACACACACACACACACACACACATTTATATTATGTCATATCTGTGTGTCTGTGTGTGTGTGTGTGTGCGTGGGTGTGTGTGTTCCCAGTCGACTAAATATTACTTATTTATACCGAAAGAGATAAGGGAAAAGAACGAGAACGAGGAGGAGGAGGAGGAGGAGGAGGAGGAGAAGGAAGAGGGGGGGAGGAGGGGGAGAAAGATGGAGAAGAGGGAACAAAGAACGCAGAGATGGAGGAAAGATATTAAATAGGAGGAAAAAAGGAAAGACGGAATGGAATTGGAGCGGAGGAGGAGGAGAGGGGAAGGAGAAGTGGGGGAGGGGGAGGGGGAGAGGAAGGAGGGGAGTGGGGGAGGGGAAGGAGGGGGGGAGGGGAGGGGAGCGGAAGGGAGATAATTGAATTGCAGGAGAAGATGGAAAGGGGAAGAACAGAAGAAAAAAAAAGGATAGGAGAGGAAGGAAAGAAAAGGAAGGTAAGATAAATGGAAGTCAAGGGAATGAAGGGGAGAATAGAATGGGGAGGGGAGGGAAAGATGAACAGGAGAGGAAGAAGATGGAGAGGGGGAAAAAGGAGGGAAAATTTGATGAGAGGAGAGATGGGCAGGAGAGAGGGGAGGAAGGTGAGGGGGAGGGAAAAATAAAAATGGAGAGGGGAGTGGAGGAGAGTGGAGAGGAAGAAGGAGGGGAGAGGAAAATAAAGAAAGTCTGGTGAGGGAAGGGATGGACAGGAGATAACGGTTGAATGGGAAAGAGGGGAGGGTTTTAAAGGATGGCGGAGGGGGATGGGAAGGGGAAGTAAGGGGAGAAGATAGGAGGGGAGTAGGGGTGGGCAGGTACCGGTACCAGTACCGGTACTAACGGTACCAGCTAAACGGTACGGTACCGGTACCAGATTGCTCGGTACCGGTACCAGTTGCTCGGATTTATTTATTGGATTTATTGATAATTCTTCATGTCCGATTTTTTTTTTAGGTTGCTAATAAATATTGTTATTGTTATTAGACTATGATCGAGTACATCCATAATAACTATACATGCTATTTTTTTTATCGAAAAAATAAATATTCACTTCATTCAGAGAGAGAGAGAGATCACCACTTAGTAAGTGGATATCTCGGTGATATGGGTAGTGGGTACTCGATCATAGTCTAATAACAATAACAATATATATTAGCGTTTTCTAAAGACTCGTGGGACTCACTAACTTTTAACCCAAGACTTCGTTTTTACTTGCCACTGTTAAATTCGTATGACTCGTTAACTTTTAGAGAGAGAGAGAGATCATATTTATCCAATAAAGCATTAACGAAAAAGTTTGAATCCCTTGGCGAGAGTTTCTGGCTATAAAGAATTTATTTATGAATTATATAAGATTATTAAATATTGGAGGTGTAGCAGGCGAGAGAGAGAGAGAGAGAGAGAGAGAGAGAGAGAGAGAGAGAGAGAGTAGTGGTTACTCGATCATAGTCTAATAATAACAATATTCATTAGCAACCTAAAAAAGAAAAGAATCGGACATGAAAAATTATCAGTAACTCCAATAAATAAATAAAATAATGGAAACAGAGCTGTGATGGAAACGGAAAGCAGGACAAAATGGTGGGAACTTGGGAGACGGTCAGCGGGGCAGTGACTCAGCGTCTACACAGGGCTCATACCACATGGAGGGCGAGCACCGAGCGTCACTAAGATCCTAACGGCAATGCGCAGTGCCGAGTGATCATTGCTTCCCGGAACCCAAGTGATCATGATGCTTCGCGGTACCAGTACCGATATCAGTTATCGATACCAGTACCGGAGTGATCATTAGCTTCCCGGAACCCAAGTGATCATGATGCTTCGCGGTACCCGTACCGATAGCAGTTATCGATACCAGGTCCCGGTACCTGGTATCGCTACCTGCTATCGGTACTGGTACCGCGAAGCATCATGATCACTCGGTGCTCGCCCGCCTCCATGCGGTATGGGCCCTGTGTGTAGACGCTGAGTCACTGCCCCGCTGACCGTCTCCCCAAGTTCCCACCATTTTGTCCTGCTTTCCGTTTCCATAACAGCTCCCGTTTCCATTATTTTATTTACTTATTGGAGTTACTGGATAATTCTTCCTTTCCGATTCTTTTTCTTTTTTAGGTTGCTAATAAATATTTTTATTGTTATTAGACTATGATCGAGCACATCCATAACTACCTACCGGCCTACCGGCGCTATAAACGCTATAGTCATGACGTAAAAAAAAAAAAAAAACTATACATGCTTTTTTTTTATCGAAAAAATAAATATTCACTTCAGAGAGAGAGAGAGAGAGAGAGAGAGAGAGAGAGAGAGAGAGAGAGAGAGAGAGAGAGAGAGAGAGAGAGAGAGAGAGAGAGAGAGAGAGAGAGAGATGGAGAGAGAGAGAGAGAGAGAGAGAGAGAGAGAGAGAGAGAGAGAGAGAGAGAGAGAGAGAGAGAGAGAGAGAGAGAGAGAATTTACATAGATTTACATAGAAAATTAGACCACACAGACCCCATGGTACAGACTAGGTGGTCTGTCCTTAAACCTAAGTGATTTTACATTAATCAGAAGGCTCCTAAACGTTGCATTTCTACTCTAGTTGATATTAAGTTGAAGGAAGAGAGAGTTTTCTTTACAGGAAATTTGTTTGGGAATTTCATCAGAAGTGATTAAGAAAAAAAAACTCCTTTGGGTACCGGTACCGGTACCGGTACTAACGGTACTTGAGTTTTCGGTACCGGTACTACCAGTACTCAAATTAACTGTACTTGCCCATCCCTAGAGGGGAGGAGGAGGAGAAAGGGGAGGGGATTGGAAGGGAGGGGAGGGGAGGGGAGAGGAGGGGAGGGAGAGGGGAGATGAGGGTTAAAAGAACGGCCAATAACTCAGAATTATTTCTGTAATATTTTCAAAGAGGAAGGTTATATGTTATTGTCCGTGTGTGTATGTTGGAAGGGGGGGGGGGGGGGGAAGAAGACAACACGGATTTTTTTGAGGAAAAAGTTGGAAAGTTTCGTTTATTTGGCGCAACATCTGTGGCCATATGCCGAAGAGAGAAAGAAGGGGAAAGAATTATAAGAGGAGGGAACAAACCCCAGGAGATGGGCCTGTAGCGGCAGCCTAGGCCGCTACAGCGAAAACCAAACATTTCTGTTTGTATGTTTTCGAGGCAGCATACGTTGTAGCTGGTACAACGCCGTTTGGATCCGCTAAGGCCGCCTTGTAGGTTAAAAGACACAACTAATAACCAGTGGTGACTCCATCGACAAGCGAATTTATTTCCTAGAATATACATGTTTTTACGAACGGCGATTGGTAATTTACAGAAGTTCGTATGCGCTAATATTTACAGTAATGGCTTTATGGTGATGCAGTTTCAGTATGTTAATGTTTGTAATAATAGGAGTGATTGTATACATATATTTACATGTAGTGACTTGCAGTCTGATGAATATAAAGACAAGATATTACAGTGTGATGAGAGTGGAAGAAGTGAAAGAGGACAAGGTGATTTCAGGGCAGACTGAAGAAATAAAGGTGGAGGAAACGAGAAAGAAAATGATATGTTTAATGGGTCACTACATAACTCCCCCCCTAGTGACGAGGTAGGAGGAACGTTACGTGTTTTTTCTTGTGGGACTGGAGTTTGTATGCAATCACTGGAGTGGGGGACACTGACACGGTGTTGGTGGGTGAAGGATCCGGCTGCAGGAGGTACGCGGGCTTGACCCGGTCGATGGCGATGACATCGGATTTGCCGTGGCGGTCAATGGTGACGTTCTTCCGCGTCCTCTTGATGACGGTGAAGGGGCCATCGTATGGTTGCTGCAGAGGCTTCTTTGTGGCGTCCACTCGCACGAACACGTGTGTGCAGGTGTCGAGGTCCTGGCTCACGAACGTTTTGGATGGTGATGTACGTGGCGGCACTGGCTGGAGTCTCTGCATTGCGTTCTTGAGGTTCCTGGCGGAGTCCTGTATGTCGCAGGGAGGGCCAGGGGTGGGCGAGAGAACCTCTCCTGGGAGGCGGAGAGTGGTGCCGTACAGGAGCTCTGCAGAGGAGTGGCCGAAGGCTTCTTTGAGGGACGTCCGTATGCCGAGGAGGGCTAGAGGCAGAGTCGTAGTCCAGTCGCTGCGGTCCTGAACTGTTGCTGCCAGCGAGGCCTTGAGTTGGCGGTGGAAGCGCTCGACAAGGCCATTTGACTGAGGATGGTAGCTGGCGGTTCTGATCCGCTTAATCCCCAGGATGGACATGACCTTATCCCAAAGGCTCGACTCGAACTGGCTTCCACGGTCGGATGTGAGGCTGAGAGGCGTACCGAAGCGCGACACCCAGGTGTTGACGAAGGCTCTGGCGATGGTGTCCGTTGTTATGTCTTCGACCGGGACAGCTTCGGGCCAGCGTGTGAACCTGTCAACGCAGGTGAGGAGGTACTTGTAGCCGTTGGAGTGCGGAAGTGGGCCGACGAGGTCGACGTGGACGTGTTCGAGTCTGGAGGATCGGGGCGTGAACGCTGCTGGAGGCGAGACGGTGTGGCGCGTCACCTTGGAAGCCTGGCACTGGACGCAGGTGCGGGTCCAGTCTCTGACGTCCTTGTTGATCCCCGTCCATATAAAGCGTGAGGACATCATCCGTTGTGACGCTCGGATCCCGGGGTGAGAGAGGTCGTGCAGCTGGCGGAAGAGTGGGTACCGGTGGTTCTTCGGCAGGTAGGGCCGGATGGTGCCGGTAGATGAGTCAGCGTAGAGGTGCACGTTGGTCCCGGGGAACTCGACTCGCCTCATCGACAAAGCGGGGTTATCCCTCAATTGCTGCAGCTCGGAGTCGTCGACTTGGTCTGCAGCAATGGCGGCATAATCGATGAGGGAGGAGGATGTTGCAGAGATGTTACGGGAGAGAGCGTCGGCGGGGATGTTGTCTTCGCCTTTGACGTACTGGATGTCTGTCGTGAACTGAGAGATGAAGTCGATGTGGCGCAGCTGCCTGGGAGAGTAGGTGGACTTGCTGTTGATGAAGGTTGTGGCAAGAGGCTTGTGGTCGGTGTATATGTGAAATTCCCGGCCTTCGACGAAGTATCTGAAGCGCTTGACAGCCTTGTAGATGGCTAGAAGTTCTCTGTCGAAGGCGCTGTACTTCTTCTCGGCGTTGTTGAGTTTCTGTGAGAAGAATGCAATGGGTCTCCAGGCTCCGTTTACGTGCTGCTGCAAGACTCCACCAACGCCGGTGTCTGAGGCATCCGTGGAGATTGAAGCAGTGGCGTCTGGAGTAGGGAAGCTGAGTGTGGTAACAGCCTTCAGTGCCTCCTTGGCTTTGAGAAAGGCGTCGTCAGCTTCGAGAGTCCAGGCGAGTGTGACGGACTGGCCTCTCTTGCAGGGCTTGATCATGGAATAGAGTGGCTGAAAGATGAGCGCGCAGTGTGGAATGAAGCGGTTGTAGTAGTTGATCATCCCGAGGAACTGCTTGAGCTGGCGCTGAGTTGTCGGCTTCGGGAACTGTTGAATGGCGTCGCAGCGGGAAGGGATGGGAGTGATGCCTGAAGGAGAGACGGTGTGGCCGAGGAAGTCGACGGAGATAACACCAAACTCTGACTTCTCAACGCTTATCTGGATGCCGTAGTCCTGAAGACGGGTGAAAACTTGCTCCAGATGTTGGCGGTGTGTGTCGGCGTCAGGACTGGCGATGAGGACGTCGTCGATGTAGGCGAAGCAGAACGTCAGTCCTCGCAGCACTTCGTCCATAAACCTCTGGAAGGTTTGGGCAGAGTTCTTGAGTCCAAAGGGCATCCGTACGTACTCGTACAAGCCGAAAGGTGTAACGATGGCTGTCTTCGGGATGTCTGCCGGGTTGACTGGGATCTGGTGGAAGGCTTTGATGAGGTCGATCCTGGAGAAGATGGTGGAGCCAGCAAGCTGTGAGGAGAACTCCTGAATATTCGGCACCGGATAGCGATCCATGACGGTGCGCGAGTTGAGGGCTCTGTAGTCGCCGCATGGGCGTATGTCACCGTTCTTCTTGGGCACGATGTGGAGGGCAGACGACCAGTTGCTTGAGCTGAGGCGGATAACACCTTGGCGCATCAGCGACTCGAACTCGGCCTTGGCTTGTTGGTAGCGTTCTGGAGCTAAGCGGCGAGCCTTGGCGTATGCTGGTGGTCCGGTCGTCTCGATGTGGTGCGTGACGTGGTGCTTCACAGGCTTGTTCGCTGTGTGTGGCTGTGTCAGCGTCGGGAAGGACTTGAGGAGAGACGCGAACCGGTTGCCTGCGCTGATGATGGAGATGTGGGTGCTTTCGCCTGCTGCTGCTCTCGTTCTGGTGGAGACGGATGTTAAGGGATCCAGGAGCTTGCGACTCTTGAGATCGATTAGGAGATTGTAGTGAGACAGGAAATCGGCGCCCAGCATAGGTTGTGAAACTGTTGCCACGTAGAAGGTCCACTCGAACGACCTGCGAAGGTTGAGGTTGAGCTGGAGCGTCTGTTTCTTGAAAACAGGGATCCCCGTGCCGTTAGCAGCGTAGGGGCGAGCGATGGTTGGTAAGGACCTCTGGCTTGGTGTGGCGGGGAGGACGCTGACCTCGGCTCCAGTGTCGATGAGGAAGTTGGTGCGGGAGAGTGGGTCGAAGATGTGGAACAGCTTCGAGGTGTGTTGGCGGACGCTGTGAGCTGTTAGTCCACGCCCGGGCTGTTGTGACGAACCCTGGAAGCCGCAGGGAGATGTGCACTGCCTGGCATCCTTGCCGAACCTCCTGTGGTAGTAGCAGACGCCGGAGCTATGTGAGGGGCTACTACTGGAGGTGGAGTGGCGGCGGGGTGACGAGGAGTGGTGGTGCGGTGACGAGGAGTGGTGGTGTGGTGACGAGGAGTGGCCGTGTGGCGACGAGGAGTGGGTGTGCGGTGACGAGGAGTGGCTGCGTTGCCTCCTGATGTCCTCCCTGAGCGTGTTGACCTCTGTTCGTAGCTTAGTGATAAGAGCCGTGAGCTGGTGGGTCAGACTGTCGCTGGCGACGGTGGGGGCATGGAGGCTGGCCACGTCCTGCGCAGCGTCGTCGTCGGACACCTTGGAGGGGCACGTTAGGGCAGGGTCGGTGTCGGACGTGGAGGCCATGACCGCGTGTAGAGGCGCTGGCAGTGTAGCCAGGGGCCGCGGCGGCTGGAGGCCGAGAGTCGCGTCAGGCATCCCGGAGGTGTAACGGAGCACAGCACTAAGCGGTAAACTACGTCGGGGAAGCACTGACTACCGACGGGGAGCACTGCCGGGAGGGGCGTCACTACACACACACTCACTCACTTATGGCTTGTTACATGCCATGGGTGTCACTGCACAAGCACGCACTCGCTCGCTGTTTGAAACAGAGTGATGGTGGGTAGGGGCGGAACGGCACTAGTGTTGTTGTCGGGGCGTCACTGCACATGCATGCACACATGGCACGTCACTGAGCACTGCTGGGTGTAGGGGCAACGCTGCACTCGATGTCCGCGGAGCAGGTAGAGGCGCTGATGGTAGTCGGGGGCCACTACGGCGGGAGTGCCGCCTCAGGAACACCAACGGTAGTGTCGATGCTGCGGGAGTAGAAAGGCGCCAACGGGGGAAACCGGAGACCGCAACGGCAGAAGGCTGGTGTGCTGGGCTGGCGAAGGAGGGAGACAGCCGTGGGAGGTGTGTGCGGCGGGTAGAGGTTGATGCACGGAGGTGAGTTACCTGTAGGAGCGGGTGGCTGGGCTGGGTGGGGCGAGGTACAGCGGGGTGAGGGGGCCGTAAGGGCGGCGTCGGAATGGCTGGCTGGGCTGGGCAGGGAGTGGCGAGGTACCACGGCGAGTAAGGCGACACATGCGTGGGGGGTGGGCTGCTGGCTGAATCCTTGAGGGAGGCCGAGGCGAGGTGGCGCGGGCGAGGGCAGGAACTGGCCGGCGGCAGGAGAGGTCACGTTGGGAGGGCCGGAGGCGGAGCGCGACCTGCTGCGGGCCGGTGGATCCTCCGGGGGCGGTAGCTTGGGCCGCGACGGAGCGGACGAAGCATGGCCAGCAGCGACAGCAGCAAATACCCGAGGTGTACCTCGTAATTCAGGTCCGGAGGTCACCAATTGTAGCGGCAGCCTAGGCCGCTACAGCGAAAACCAAACATTTCTGTTTGTATGTTTTCGAGGCAGCATACGTTGTAGCTGGTACAACGCCGTTTGGATCCGCTAAGGCCGCCTTGTAGGTTAAAAGACACAACTAATAACCAGTGGTGACTCCATCGACAAGCGAATTTATTTCCTAGAATATACATGTTTTTACGAACGGCGATTGGTAATTTACAGAAGTTCGTATGCGCTAATATTTACAGTAATGGCTTTATGGTGATGCAGTTTCAGTATGTTAATGTTTGTAATAATAGGAGTGATTGTATACATATATTTACATGTAGTGACTTGCAGTCTGATGAATATAAAGACAAGATATTACAGTGTGATGAGAGTGGAAGAAGTGAAAGAGGACAAGGTGATTTCAGGGCAGACTGAAGAAATAAAGGTGGAGGAAATGAGAAAGAAAATGGTATGTTTAATGGGTCACTACAGGCCGCAACCCCAGATTAATACCTGGTACCCATTCACTGAGGACAGGGGCGTAGGGTATCGGAAAAGCCGCCAAAATTTTTCCACTCCGCCCGGGAATCGAACCCGGGCTCTCTCGGTTGTGAGCCGAGCGTGCTAACCACTGCACCACGAGGCCCCCAGTTATCTGAGGAGGAAGGGAGGTGGTTAGAGAGGTAAATAGGGATGAAGGGAGGGAGAGACGAAATTAAAGGTGCGTTGGGTGAAGAGAAACAACTGGAGGGAGAGAGAAGGAAGTGGGAGGGTGAGGGGAAGGGTAAGGGACGGTGAGGAGTGTAGGGAAGCGAATAGGAAGGGGAAGGGAACCAGCAAATCTTCCCTGTTAACCTACCTTTGATTTAGGAAAGGAAAAATTAAATTGGAGGGTCAGGTGAAGGGGAAGGGACGGTGAGGAATGAGGGGGAGCGAATAGGAAGGGGAAGGGAACCAACAAAACTTCCTGCTAACCTGCCTTTGATTAAAGGAAGGAAGAAATAAATGGGAGGGTGAAGGGTAAAGGGTAACGAAGAAGGGTTGGTAAGGTGAAATAAAGAAGTAACAGTGAACGAAGGAATGACTTATTTGCTTAAAAAGTATGGCTACGAACAACAAAAATATTAGCAATAATAATAATAATAATAATAATAATAATAATAATAATAATAATAATAATAATAATAATAATAATAATAATAATAAAAGTAGAGACACAGGTAAATAATTAAAGCAAGTCAACACGTACAGGTAACATCGTAAAAATAAAGGTGAAATGACAGTAAAAAATATCATGGAAAGGCGAAGAGAAACATTGTGACGAGGAAAGCCTCTACATCAAACACTCCAACAAACAATCACAGCTGAGCGAACGAAAATTGGAAAGTAAGTTATTATAAAAGGACACATCAGGAGTAGTAAGAGGAGAAGAAAGATTCAAACAAAATAAACAAACAAACTGAGTGTAGAGGAAATCAGTTATATATTAGGGAGCATATATAAGCTAATCAGTAACACGAGAAATTGATCGAAGAATGGAGAACTTGCATAACTCTTTATGTCCAGGGGGCAGCACCGAGGCTTAGGAAGGCGCTCCCCTCCACACCCGAGCTTTGCAAGACTCCCGTTACGCAGACAATAAAAAATACAGACGAGTGCAGGACGCAGACGAATGACGATGTATAAGTAGGGTAAGAGACGTACTGATATGGTATAAAAGTCAACAGAAGCAAACTAATTAAAAACGCAAAAAGACGAACCAAGCCGATTGACATATAAGTACACAGGAGTAAAGGAAAGACCGGATGAATGTTATGGAAAGAGAGCAAAGGACGCAGTGACTGAGGATACATAAAAATCAACAGACACAAGCTAATGAAAAGTAAATTACTCAAAACACGAACAAAGCCGGTACAAATATGAATACAGACGACGGAAGGAAAGCGGTGCTTGATGATTAAAAAGTAAGAGACGCATTGACTAAAAATATAACAGCCACCAAACACCAACAAAGTAATCAAGAACACAAGTAAATAAAGCAGGAAAACAAGACAAGTAAATAACACAATAATCGCACAGAGTCAATACAAACAAACGAATGAACGGCCGCGTGTTTTAATCCCCCGGCAAGCCGCCCGCCGATCCGCCGTCCACCTGATTGTTCAATGGCCCGTTCTCTCCTTTGTCTGATGTCCCGCCCCTGTGTTTGTCCTGTGTGACTCTGTGGCACACATCGCCGCCTCGTTTGCGATGCCCGGGTCTTGATCTTAACTCTTGATTCACGTTTTTTTTGTATATATATATATATATATATATATATATATATATATATATATATATATATATATATATATATATATATATATATATATATATATATATATATATATATATATATATATATATATATTGCTGTAGTAGTAGTTGTGGTCTTGGTGTAAGGTCCTAATTCATGATTTTCCTATATACTGATCAAGTTGCTTTAAATTAAAATAATGTAAAATATGCAAAGATACTTAAATACATGACTAAGGTCATTAAAATAATTAATGAGCTAATGAACAACGAAATGAATAAAATAATAAGTAAATAAACAAGAAAACATACACAATACATTACATACAAACACATATAATAAATACAGTCTATAAACACACATACATATAAATACTCAGAAATGTGCATACATTTATAGCAAACACAAATTTATATAAAAACATATATGCACATATACATACCTACACATAAACACATGCACACTTAATACATGCCAAAGCCAGCCAACAGGTCGGAGCAGTGGCCGGGGACCAGCAAACAACTGCCAGGCTCCTGCACATGTTCTGTTCACGTTCCTGTTCAGGTCGTTTATTATGATTTTGTTTACTTATGTTTTGTGTATGGTTTGTTGTTCGCACGTAATTAGATTTTCCAAGTAATAAATTCATCTACTGCTCAAGCTTCTCGTCATCTTTCATGAAACGAAATTTAGTGTTCCAAAAGCAATTACAATTATCTGCCTCGTTTTGATTAACTTAGCAAACGTTTGTTTATTTTATGTATTTCATTTGTGTTCAACTATATGTTCACTTAACCTCATTCCTGCGTCACTTAGTCGGATCATCTTTTCTGCAAACGTAATTTCGTGTGTGTAGAGAGCAATTATTTATTTTCCGATTGAATTGGTTTTGTAATTTCGTATTGTGCACCTGTATGTTCTTTCGCATCTCGGTACAATATCCAGTAACATTATTCCGGATTTATCTTAATCTATTTTTTTTCCTTTTTCCGTTATGCAAACGTAATATCGCGTGTGTCCGGTGCGATTATTATCTGTTCCTTGTTTGCATTATTTCTGCAACCGTTTGTCAACGTTTGTGGAGTGCATTCATATTGAGATAGTCTTTCCAGAAACACAATTTCTGCATTTTCTTAATCTATTTGTCGTCTCTTATGCAAACGAGTGTCAACGGAAATCGTTGTTACTTTTATTATTATCGTTATTATTATCACTTACTACTACTACTACTATTACTACTACTATTACTGCTCATACTAGTAACCCCACTGTCACTGCTGCTACTACTACTACTACTACTACTATCAATATTATTATCATTATTACTATTATCATATTAGCTCCGCTATTATTTATTAGTAATATCATTATCATTGTTATTACTATTTTTATTTTCCCGTAGCAAATGTCTGTCTTACATTATTTGTATCTTTCATAGTCAGTTTCAATCATGATCGACGCGGCCTCGCGCTGCTTAACCATTTATCTTCCAGGCAAACGCAATTCATGTGTTTCAACTGCAATTACAATTTTTCCTTGCGTGCAGCAATCCGGTAAATGTTAACCTATATTTTGTGTTTCATTTATCCTGGACATTAATGAAACTGCCTGCAGCATACATGCCATTGATTAAACCATTACACCTTTCCACCCACTCCTTTCCTCTCTAACCTTTTCATCTGTGTCCCATCAGGTGCATTCATTCTTCCTCCTTTTCCTCTCCTTACCTTTTTGTCCTTTTCCTTTCCTTCTTGTCCTTCCTCTTCCTCCTATTCCGTCTCCTCTTCCTATACCTCAATGCTCTCTTTCTATTCCCCCATTTCTTTTCCTTTCTGTCCTTATTATCCTCCCATGTTCCTATACCTTACTGTCCTCCTCCGATTCCTCCCGCTTGTCTCCATTTTTGTTTTTTTTTCTTTCTCCCCATCCTTTTCCTTCTTCATATTCTCTTTCTTGTATCTCCTTCCTTTTCCCTTTTCCTCTTCCTTTCCCTTTCCTTTCCTGCCCTCTCTTTCTTTTTCTCTTTTACTCTTGATTTTCGCCCATGCCTCCTTTCTTTCTCTCTCCTACCAACGCCACCCACAAAGTCCAGGTGACACTGGATTATCAATCAAAGAAAGGTGAGCCAGCTGTTCCACCTGCACTAATCACCTGCAGATCAACTCTCATTGGTCCATCCTTTACACCTTTACCTTTACGCTGCCTTAACCCCCCCCCCCCCTCCAACTTGTATCCAATAGCTCCAGGTGATGTCAGGTTATCAAGAGAAGGTGGGCCGGCCCTTCACCTGTCCAAGCACCTGCACCTGCCCGTCACGTCACACCTGGCCATTAGGAGTCACGGATGGACAGGTGTTGAACGATCTTATGATGACGACGTGATTGCGATTTTTGTCTTGCTCTGTCGGTTTTTCTCTTTGTCTCTCTCTTCATCTCTGTTTGTCTGTCGTTTTGTCTCTCTCTTTCTATTCCTTACTATTCCTATCCCTTTATTTTCCTCTTTCTTTTCCTTCTTCCCCTCTTCTCTTTTTCCTATCCATTCTGTTTCTTCTCCTGGTTTCCTTCCTTCTATCTCTACTCTTTTTTTTCCTCCTCTTCCATTTCAATTTCATCCTCCTATATTTCCACCTCCCCGTTCACTGCAGTATGTTCCTCCTTTCTCTCCTCCTTCCCCTCTTCTTCCAATTCCTCTCCTCGTTTTTCTCGCTCTCCCTTTGATTCTATTTCCTCTCCCCTTCCCTTTCCTTTCCTTCCCTCCTCCTCCTCCTCCTCCTCCCCATACCTCTCCTCCTCCTCCCCATACCTCTCCTCCTCCTCCTTCTCTTCCTCCTCCTCCTCCTCCCCCTCCCCCTCCTCCTCCTCCCCCTCCCCCTCCTCCTGGTCATCAGTACGGGGTATCAGCGCGTATTAATTGGTGCGCGTGCTAAATGTCGTGAATTCCTTGCAGGTGAGGGGGAGAAGGGGGGAGGGGGAGGAGGGAGGGGACGAAGGGGGTGATGAGTAGGAGGTGAGAGATATGGGGAAAGTTAGGGAGACAGTGAGAGGCAAGAGGGAGGGGAGGGAGGGGTGAGGGGAGAGGGGTGAAGGGAGAGGTGGGGGATAAGGGGAAAGGGAGAAGGGTGATGATGGGGGAAATGAGTTTAGGGAATGTGAGGTGAGAGGAAAAAAGGAAAACAGGGAGAGTGGAGGGAGGGGTGAGGGGAGGAGAGGTAGGGGAATAGGCGCACCTAACATCACCATAGCCGATCCAGGATTCAGGACGTTTCCTAAGTCAACGGAGGTAACGTTATAATTGTATTTCGTAAAGTATGCTTATAACCAAATACTAACTAAAACTATGAGTATTCTTTTCTTGAACAAAACATTGAATAAACAAAAGAACAATAATATGAAAATACGTATAGCTACCGTTGCCAGGTGATCGTACTGAGAGTATAGTATTTACCTGTTTTTGACGCTTAACTAGAGCCAAGAAACATCAGAATCATACTTTTTTAACGATAACTATAAACTAGTTTCGTTATTGGAGTTCAGTAGACAGTTTGGGGGTAGAACGTCGGGAAATATAATCGGCCGAGTACGACAATCTGGCAACGTTGAGCTGTAGCTACGAGGCCCGAGCTAGCAGCGCCCGTCATTTTGAGGGTGTCAGATACCTGAAATAGCATATTATTACTGCGCAAAGCAGGTGATGTCACTTATTGTGATTCCGTGAGCTTTCATATTTATCTATTTGTGTATATTTCATGGTGGTAAAACTTAAATTACTAGTTTCATTTTTACTAGTGACACGAATTTGTGACTGTTTATCACAATAGAATTTCACTCTAATAAGTGAATCAGACCCCACATAAATATTACCAGTGTGTGTATGAATGAATGCAAAGATAAGCACATACTTTGATTTAACTCTAGGATGTCTCGTGAATCATTAATAAAAAAAAAAAAAAATTATCCGGATAGGCTACTCTTTAGCCCGTTACCTTCAATGCCCCCAAAAAACAATCCCTCCGCCAAGTTTGTACCCCACATTTGGTGATGTTAGGTGCACCTATTGGAGGGGAGACACGAGGTTTGGAAGAGGGAAACTGCGGAGGGGAGGGGGAGAGAGAGGGAAATATTGTGTATACCTAAAAAAAATGGTGTATGAGAAAAGGTGAGAAAAGTTTGGAAAGTTTCGTTTAGTCGGCGCAACATCTGTGGTCATATGCCGGAGAGAGACAAGAGGGGGAAGGAATTATAGGAGAAGGGAACAGACCCCAGGAGACAGGACGCAACCCACGATTAATGAGAAAAGGTGAGAGGAAAGAAGGAGAAGAAAGTGGTGGAAGAAAAGAGATTGAAGTGGAGAGGAGAAGGATGAGACTATAACAGAGAAAGGAGACGATACTGACGAAAAAGAAAAGGAAAAAAGAAGAACAAAATAGAATGGAGAAGAGCTAAGAGAAAACGGAGGATTGAACACGAGTAAAAGACGGACAAGACAATGGAGAAAAAAAATCGTGAGAAAAAGGGAATTAAAGTAATAAAATTAGAATTAGAAAAGGGATAATGGAGAGAGAAAAGATGCGAGTTAAAAGATGAGTGTGTGAGTTAACCAGAGGAAAGGAAGAGAGAGAGAGAGAGTCAGGTGGAATTGCTCTGGACTAAGTGTCACTTGCGCCGCCAAGCTTCTGATGAGCGGTCACACTTGGATTACGCGGGACAGTTTTTCTTCATGAGAGTCGCATAAGTTAAGAATCGTTAATACACGCGAGAACGTCTGTTATAACGATCGTACAAGTTAAAAGTAGTAAATGAACACAAGTTTCCAACATTACGATCGAGTAAGTTAAAACTAATTAATGCGCTCGAGATTTAATTATAATGACGACGCTGTAAGCTCATAATAGTTAATGATCAAGATATTATTTATTAAAACGTTCGTATAAGTTCAGTAAAAACCCGATTTTTTTATCATAATGATCGTATGTAAGAATATTAATGCACACGATATTCTTTATAACGGCCGTATTAGTTACGCATAGTTAATACAGACGATTTTCTTTATGATTTCCGGTAAAACTAATACCTCACTTTTTTTTTTTTTTAGCAGCAAAGTGTTGAATACGATTATGACATTTTGAATAACATTAAAAAGTAGTCCACTCACATAATTTTGAATGTGACAAGACAAGCAAAATATTAGTAATTAGGAATGATTGCACTTAGAGAAGAAAATTATACACTTGAGTTTTTTTTTCTTCTTCTAGCAGCTAAATGTTGAACATGCATATGACATCTTATAAGAGAATGTTCAAGAATCTGGAAGAAAGATGAGAGGGTGAGAGGTGGCGATTGGACGTGAATGTGGTGAAGGAAGAGAAAGGCAAGAGAAAGGTAAAGTGAATGATAAAAGATAAGACAGAAGATAGCAGGAGGAAGAGTGGATGAGAAATAGGAAGAGAGAGGAGGAAAAAGAAGGGCGGAAGAGTGCTGAATAAGGGAGAAGGAAGAAAGTAAAATAAATGTGAAAAAAGTAAAGAAGGAGGAAGACGAAAGAAGAATGAATATGAATGTGGAAGAAAAAAGAGTCAACAAGGAGGGAAAAGAAAACCGACTAAATATATAGTTAAAAGAAGAATGAGAGAGAGAGAGAGAGAGAGAGAGAGAGAGAGAGAGAGAGAGAGAGAGAGAGAGAGAGAGAGAGAGAGAGAGAGAGAGAGAGAGAGAGAGAGAGAGAGAGGAAAAGGGAAGGCGAGAGTGGAGGTGAAAGGAAGATGAATGGGAGGCTTGATGGGAGGAGAGTGGAGAAGGCAGGACCGCGGTGGAGGTGGTGGAGATTAAAGGTGGAGGAGAAGGAGAGGGAGGAACAAGAGGTATAGGTATAAGAAGAAAATACTAAGAAACACATAAATAGATAAATAAAAACTAAAAGTAGAATATCAGGAGTAGGAGTTCTTTTTTATCGATCTATGAAATCATTTGGTTGACAATGTTGGAAAATGGGAGGATGGGGGAGACAGATAGGTAAGGGCGTAGGTGGAGGAATGCAGACACATGTATAAACGGTACGGCACAGTTGGCAGCACACGCTGTGGCTGTGCGTGGCGGTGGTGCTCGTCATCACCTTTGAGTCTGTGGTGTGAGAGAGTACCAACCCGACACAGGGCAGTGTGACATCCGGGCCGCCACAGTTTACCTTCCCAGGTTTCCCCGGGTACCCATTTACCGACCAGTCCGAAAAGGAAGGATGAACAGCTGGGTGAGCTGCACGCCGACCTCCTTGGCCGGGATTTGAACCCGGGCCCGCAGATTCATAGTCAGAGACTCTTACCACTGGACAGCGGAGGCTTTTTTAAAGATAATAAATGTAAGAAAATATAACATACAACTAGAATACCAAAGTGGAGCAGTTTTGTCATTGACCTGTTAAATGACTAAGATAAAATATGTTAAATGAACAGGAAAAAATAAAAAAAAAGGAAAAGAAAAATGTGAAATGAATACAAAGAAATTATAATCGCAGTCGCCAAAATAAAAATATATATAATAATTAATGCTTTAATTAGCGTGTTGGAGACAAAGGTGGGGGCGCACTGAATAAAAGAGATAACGAGACAGAAGCCAAGTTTATGAGAAACAAAAGGTTTATCACCAACGATAAGACTGACTGAAAATGTTTGCAGTGACGCAAGGCAATCAGTGAAAAAAATACTGACGTACAACTTCAAAAAGAATATGAGAAGTGAATGCAAAAGGTACGGAAGGAAAAGTGGCATGAATATATTCTCAGCTAATTTGAACGAATGATTTTTTCAATTACGTGTTTTATTTACGAAAAAATAACAGTACAGGAAAATTTATGAAAAGGCTGAATGTGCAAAACAAGAGAAACGTTGAGGTGGGAAAAGTGCTCTGAAAGTGACTGCAAAGAGTGTGGAGGAAAAAAGTGTGAGGAATATATTCACAAATAATGTGAACTAGAGATGTTTTCAGTGACGGGTTTTGATCACCAAGGAGAGGAAATGAATCGGCACATTGATTAAAAGGTTGCAATTAGTGAAAAAAATTACGTGTCGAGTTGTAAAAGGTGTCCAGGAGGTGAGGGCAAAGAGTAAAGAAGGAAGAAGTGTAAGGAATATATTAACAAAGAAAAATAACGAATAAAGTTTTCAGTAATGTATTTTAATTACGAGGAGAAGAAATGGCAACGACAATATGATTAAAAGGGGAAGAAGTAATGCAAGGCGTGTGGACGGTTATAAATACACGAAAAAGGAACGGATGAAAGGGAATACTTTGTTTAGAGACACACTTAAATTAGTATTAAAATATGAAGGAGGAGACAGAATGAGTAAAAGTTGACCAGTCTGTGAATTCAAGAAATGAAACAAACAAAAGTGTTAAGAAAAAACAATAAATTAGACCAAATAAAGTTTTTACTGATGCGTTTTTATTAGTTACAGAAAAAAAAACTGATTTACACTAATCAGAAGGTGAATAGGCGAGTGGAGAGCATAGAGAGAGCAAGACAGTGTTAAAATATATATTAGCAACCGATAGAAGTGAATAGTGGTCACAGTAACGCATTTCAATCAGCGAGAAAATGCAGGTTATTGGTAAGCTGAATGCATCAAATAATCTAAAGACAGTAAGCGGGGTTGTACTGGTGAGTTAGATTATACAGCTGGGAACAAAAATAAATGAAGGCAAGGGATGAGGGAAATGGAAAAGGAAAAGTTTGAAAAGAAAAAAAATTGGAAAGTAAAAATAAACAGTATAAAGACGATAACAAGATATTTAATATGTGTTGGGCATAGCAATGTAAAGGAAAAAAAAAGAAGGTAAACACAAGGTGGTGACGGCAGAGCACGTGGAAGGGAAAGAAATGACAGCAGCTGAATGCATCAAGTTCCACGAACATTAAAAGTGATATCACTGGTGACTTTAATTATGTAGCTGGAAACAAAAGAAAAAAAAGAAAGAGAGTATGAGAGAAATGCGTGAGGTGAAAATGGAGGAAAAATATAAGTAAAACAGAGTCAGAATAAAGTATAATAAAGTACTGAAGAGGGGCTTGGAACACAGGCCGAGGAAGACTGGACAAAAAGAAGGTATATACAGAGTGGTGAGCAAGAGCACGTGTAGGGAAAACACTTGTTAGAAATATACATGCAAGTACGATGGAGAGTAGCAAACAAGACATAGTGATGGAAAAACGTTGGACAAAAGCGATCAAGAAATACTAATAAGAAGACAATGGACAACAGCAAACAAGAAATATACACACAGGAACAATGGACAACAGCAAACAAGAAATATACACACAGGAACGATGGACAACAGCAAACAAGAAATATACACACAGGAACAATGGACAACAGCAAACAAGGAATATTAATAGAATGGACGGGAGCGAACCAGAAATATTCATGCAATAATTATGGAGAACACTGAACGACATATCCAGCGACGCCTCTTCGTCAACACTCGCCGGCAGCCGCCCCGCTAACTCGCCGCCGTCACGCTGCGTCCATCAGTAATCAAGGCAAAAAGAGTTTCGGTGTTCATATTTTTCCTCGTGCGCTTCGTCCTGCACATTACGAAAGGGAACTTCACGGCCGGGAAAGTTACAGAGAAATTCCCACTCAGATCCCATTTCACATAATACACTTAACGTTTTCTTTTAGGTATTTTCTTTTTCTTATACTGAACCACGATTAGTTTTTGCCACGGCACAAAAAATATATCAGTGCTACATAATAGACGACGTTTTCTTCTATTTTTGTTCTACTAATGAACCACGAAAATTTTCTGCCACTGCATATACAAAACAATATATTAGCATTACCTAAGACCAAATATAACTTGCCTCGTTTATCTTGTCATGTACTTATTTTCTTCTTTAAACCCATCATTCATGTATTCGTGTTTTTCTTTCGCTCACTTTCGCACACATCATCACGTCATCTATCAAATTGTCCCCGGGAAATGTCCACGGTTGCACACACACACACACACACACACACACACACACACACACACACAACATATAGCTACAACATATCATCACACTTTCCCCATAAAAAGAATAAACAAATTTTCATCACTACATAATTTTCGAATACGCAAAATTTTCGATAATGTTCTCAAGACTGTCAGAAAAATGATCAGCCTTACATGAGCAACACGACACACATCCTTAATGTACAACACAAGAAAGAAAAACAAACTACATAATACGATTTTATCACAATATCAATATCAATATATCGGGGAGGCAGTGGCTGAATGGATAGCGTGACGGCGCCGCGTTCAGGATGACGCGAGTTCAATCCCCGCCCGGTGCCACCAAGCTGGGATTTTTCAGCAGCCGCCGAGTGGCTTAAAGCTACCCACATGCTGTCCAGAAGACCACCTGTCAACCCAGACTCTAGATTCTAGGATTAAAGATGAGCTCCGGAAGGGCAGCATGAGTCAATGCAAGATGGCGCCATTATAAACACTCGCCTGCGCCAGAACAGGCTGGGCCGACCATCAGGCCCCACCGGGAAGAAGCCTTGGGCCGACCATCAGGATCCACCGGGAAGAAACCAACCGGCGCAATAGGCCACGACTTAAAAAAAACTGCATTCTTTCCTTGGACACATTCTCTTCTAAAAAAACAACACTTCCTTCTTCGGAGAGGCTCTTATTTTTTTTTCCTTTGGGATTCCACTCAATACCAAAAATAAAAAAGAACATGTTATTCTTCCTCAAACATACAGCAAATAAGGATCAATGCCCTGTTTCCTTTTGCTTTTCAGTCATAATTGAGAAGTGATGAAAAAAGACCCAAAATGACATTCCACATGACCAGCAAAACAGTCCATTCCAACCAACACTCACTCATTCCACATGCATCCTCCTTCTCCTCCTCCTCCTTCTCCTCCTCCGACAGCTGATCTAGTTAACGAAGTAAATGTTGGTCCAATTTTTAGTTCTAGCGAGTCACTGAACAATCACATTCAGCATCAATATGAAAGAAGGTAAAGTAACTCCTAGTAAAGAAAAGGTGCCTGATTAACAGAGAGCGGATTTCGTAAGACTCCGATCAATTCTGAATAATTCTGACTGGACTGAAATCTCGGCGGAAACAGATATTGATAAATCTTGGGGGGCCTTCACCACAATATTGAACGATGCCATAAGCATATGCGTACCATATCGTAACAGACGTTCAGCTTTTAAGAAGAAACCCAAATGGTGGAATAACGAAATTCAAAATAGCCTGTCTCCTAAAAAACGCGTATACAGTAGATACATATCAACTCAGAGTGAGGCTGACAAACTAGAGTTGGACAGAATTCGCCGCGACACCAAGAAGCTAATAAAACGAAGCAAGAAAAATCTTGAAGAATATATAGCGGAAACGAGTAAATCTAATCCTAAATAATTTTTTAGTTATGTAAATAATAAAAAGTCACTCATTTGTGGTACCGGACCGCTTGCAAATGAAAATGGTAACCACACGAACGATGAAAATGAAATGGCTGCAATCCTAAATAAGTTTTTTGCATCCGTATTTACCGAAGAAGATTGTATATCACCTCAACCGCCGGAGGTTAGAAGGACCGAAAAGATGTTAAGTGGCGTGCTCATCGTAGAAAGTGACATTCTACGCACAATTGAAAAGATTAAAGTAAGCAAAGCTCCTGGTCCAGAGAAAATTACCCCTAGGGTCTTAAAAGAAATCAAACATCAAATTTGTAAACCGCTCTCCATCATATTCAATAAAACTTTAACAACTGGAAAAGTTCCGTCGGATTGGGAACTTGCAAATGTCACACCAATTTTCAAAAAGGGGGACAAGTCTCATCCAGGAAACTATCGACCAATTAGCCTGACATCTATTGTTTGTAAGTTAATGGAGACTATCATTCGCGACAATATGGTGAAATTCTTCGCAACATGGCTTCCGTAGTAAACGTTCGTGTTTAACTAACTTACTTGATTTTTTTCATTATATATTTGAGGTGTTCGATGAAAGCAGATCAGTAGATATCATATATCTGGATTTTCAAAGGGCATTTGATAAGGTCTCCCACCAACGATTGCTCAGCAAACTATTGGCGCACGGTATCTCGGGTGACATTCACAATTGGCTTGTGGACTGGCTCTCTGAGCGGAAACAGAGAGTAGTTCTAAACGGTGCTACATCTAACTGGCTCGATGTCAGAAGCGGCGTACCTCAAGGATCAGTGCTTGGCCCCATGCTCTTCTTAATTTATGTTAATGATATCAATGATGGGCTCACCTGCAAAGTATCAAAATTTGCTGATGACACAAAAATTGCTAGTAAAGTAACTGCGACTATCGACAAAGAAGCTTTACAATCAGATCTAGATCGACTTGCACGTTGGGCCAATCAATGGCACATGAAATTTAACGTTGACAAATGTAAAGTGTTGCACATCGGAAAAATAACAATTGCGTTCGGTACGTAATGAATGGCCAACAACTTTCTGCAGTAAGCAAAGAAAAGGATCTTGGAATCACTATATTAAGCGATTTAGAGCCCGGCCACCATTGTTCAGAGGTAATTAAAACTGCAAACAAATTGGTTGGCTTCATCGGACGAATCTTTAATAATAAATCGGAAAAAGTAATATTAAAACTGTATAATTCGTTGGTTCGACCCCGTCTAGAGTACTGTGTATAGTTTTGGTCTCCCTACTACAAAATAGACATGGAAAAGTTGGAATGGGTTCAACGAAGAGTAACAAAGATGATTCATAGGTTGAGAAATTTATCATATGAACAAAGGCTTAGAGAAGTAAATTTATCCAGTGTATCAAAACGAAGAATGCGAGGCTATCTAATAGAAGTGTTTAAAATGTTTAAAGGATTCAGTGATATTAATGCGGAAGATTACTTCACAATTGATCGATCAAATAGAACAAGAAGAAATCACAATTTGAAGATAAGTGGTAAAAGATTCTCGTCGCACGAAGCTAAACACTTCTTCTTCAATCGAGTTGTTAATGTTTGGAACTCTCTACCCTGTGATGTCGTTGATAGTACAACAGTTACGGCCTTCAAGAATAGATTAGACAAGTGTTTTGAATCCAACCAGCAACTAAGATATTACTCATTATCGTAATAACGTTAATTTCTTTCGAATACTGGTGTCCTTGTCCGCTTTTATCGCCCGGTTATTGATAGCAGTAATGGTAGTTCTTTCGAAAGCTCTTTCCTACATAATTTCCATGCAGTTTTTCCATGCTGCATGGTTCTTTTTCCTTTCCTGCCAGCTTTGGCTGGAGGGATGGTGGGGTGGGGAGGAGCCTTCACCTATGCTGTCCTTCATCTTCCACCTTTGATTAGATAGTTAGTGTAGCTTGTCACAAACAGCCTCGTAAGGACCAGCAGGTCTGCTGTTGTTTGTTCTTCCTTTAGTTCATCCTCCTCCTCCTCCTATCAGACACCTCATCACCCTGAGATCCTTCCCTTCCTCCTCTCACTCTCCTCAACCTCCCTCTCCTCCTCCCTCCCATTTCTGCATAGTCCTCATTCCTACTCACCCTCTCTCATCTCTCCCACTTTAATTCTAGCTCCAATCTCCTTTCCACTCTCCTCTATATTTTTATTCTTCTCTTCTCTCTGTACCTCTCTGAGATATTTTTTCCTATTCTCTTTCTTCGTTTCCTCTCCTCCATCTAATTTGCTCTCTAATGATTACCCCTATATGTTTCCATTCTCTCTTATTTGAAGTATTTTCTACATGTACCCCTTCCACTTTCTCTTCTTTCCTCTGACTTATTTTGTATATGTTTGAAGGGCGCATGGAATGTCACGTAAAGATAGTTTGGCGTATATGTATAATTATTTTCCATTTTTTTTCTTTTTCCTTATGTGATGATGATCAGGAAGGAGGAAGACAGGTACTTGATAATATAAAGACCAAGGAAAGAGAAATGAATTAAAGGCAGAAAAAAGCGTAGAAGAGGAAAATATAAAATGACGCTGGAAGAGACGGAGGCAAAGTTCATATAAAAAGTCCTATATACATTTCACATCTTCCTTCGGTTGGTGAGAGATGAGGGGAGCAACAACATATACAAAGGGTCACTCATATATTTTTCTTCTTAGGAAATGAAAGGTTGGAGAGATGGAGGGGAAGATAATATAAACGGTTACACATATATTTTTCAATCCTCTTTGTCTCGAGTAGTAGGAGGATGGTGGGAAGGACAATATATATATATATATATATATATATATATATATATATATATATATATATATATATATATATATATATATATATATATATATATATATATATATATATATATATATATATATATATATATATATATATATATTGTTCATGGAAATGTAAAGTGGAAGAGGTGAATGAAAGGATAATACAAACGGACACATAGTATATAGTTCGCCATTTCTTCTTTCAACGGGAGGATGGGTGGGTGGGGGGGGCACTCCACATACAAAGGGTCACACACATACATTCCTCTCTCTTCAAGCCTTGATCTGCAGAAAGGCAACAGTAAAGGCGCCCAAACATCGACCTCCATCACTTGGCGTCTGGCTCTGGCCGCGGCCTGCACTGAATTCAAACTCCTCCTGCCTAGTCACTCATGCAGGAAAAGAGGAGGAAGGGAGAGAGGGGGAGGATGGGAGAGGGGAGAGGGGGAGAGGTGGAAAGGGTGAGGCAGAAAGTGTTGAAGATAGGAAGGAAGAGAGCAAGAGGAGGAGGAAGGGAATGATGCGGAAGTGGAAAGAGTATATGATGCAGAAATAAAGGAGGAGGAGAGAAGTAGGAACAGGAAGGGGGAGAAGGGAAGAGGGAGAGATGGGAAGGGTGAGCAGAGGGTGTTGAAGATGGGGAGGAAGTGAGAGCAAGAAGAGAAGGGAGTGATGCGGAAGTAGAAGTAAAATATGTGGAAGGAGGAAGAGGAGTGGAAGAGGATGGAGTGTAAGAAGAAGGGGAACGGAGGAAAGGGAAGAAGGAAAGCAGAAAGTGTCGAAGATGTGGAGGAAAAGAGTGAGGGGAAGAAGGTTGAGAAGTGGAGATGGAGTGGAAGATGGAAAGAAAAGGAGAGGAAGATGAAGCGTGTACGAGGAGGAGGGAGGAGGGAGAGATGGAGGAGAAAGTGTTGAAGATGGGGAAAAAGAGTAAAAAAGAACCTCCAGTCAAAGAGTGACACCAGATGCAACTCGGAAAAGCATCCAGCAAAGCAAGCAGCTACTGCCTCAACTCAGGAGTAAGAAAGTCGTCCAGGTAGATGAAAGACAAGAAAGAAAAGAGGAAGGGGAAGGCAAAGCTTGCGTTGGAAGACATCACCAATGAGAGGGCTAGATCTATTTCAAGAGAATGAGAGACAAAGGACAGGACAAAGGGGAAAGGCTACAAAACAGTGGGAGCAAATAAATAAGTTCGCATTAATAAGAAGAAGAAGACAAAGCTTTACAGATATGAGAAAGGTCATATATATTTGAGGCTGCTGGAAGATAAAGCAGAACGTTGAAGAGACAAAAGCTGTGATTTATAAAGAAGATTGATAAGCGTCCCCATAGAAATGCTCAGGAAAGAATTAACCATGGCAAATAGTTTACAGTAATGTTTACATTCACAATTGACTTGGAACTGGTTTGCAGAATGAAAGAAAAAAGTTCTAAGAGGAAAGAAAAGGCCGAGTCGAGAAGGAAAAAGGAGAAAAAGTGCACAGTGTGAGAATAAAAGTTAGGGAAAAAGGAGAAAGAACAGAGGGAAAGCAAGAAAGAGATTAAGAAAGAAAAGGCAGAAGAGAAAGAGAGAGAGAGGAGAGAGGAGTTATTACAGTGAGAAAGAGAGAGACGAGAAGAGAGAGAGAGAAGAAGGGATGAAAGAAGAGAGAGAGAGAGAGAGAGAGAGAGAGAGAGAGAGAGAGAGAGAGAGAGAGAGAGAGAGAGAGAGAGAGAGAGAGAGAGAGAGAGAGAGAGAGAGAGAGAGAGAGAGAGAGAGAGAGAGTGTGTGTGTGTGTGTGTGTGTGTGTGTGTGTGTGAGGTGTTTACGAAATAGGCCTAGATTTGTCCCTCGAGTTATTTATTTCCTCCTGACGCGGGAAGGAAGGAAGGAAGGAAGGAAGGAAGGAAGGGAGAGAGGAAGGAAGGAAGGAAGGAAGGAAGGAAGAGAGGAAACCCAGATCCAGTTTTCTGTAACACTTGCTTTTTCTTTTGGCCTCCGTGTGTGTGTGTGTGTGTGTGTGTGTGTGTGTGTGTGTGTGTGTGTGTGTGTGTGTCACTTTCGTATTCATCTAGCCCTCATCTCTTTCCTTTAATTTTTTGAACTCGTTTCATATTTTATTCTGCTTCGTTTTAAACATTCTCGTGTCTCTCTGTTCGCTGCTTCGTTAGTATGTTAGTCAAGCAATCTGGCGGTAAGTCATCCGGTTAGTCTGTTCGTCTGTCTGTCTGAAGGTTAGTTGATCTCTCATTTTTCGTTTCTACCTTTGTATGTCCGCTTATCTATCTATTTTTGACTCTGTCAAGGTAGATATATTTGTCAGTCCTTAAGTCTACCTGTCTGTATATCTCTCTCTCTCTCTGTGAGAGGTGTCGTGTACGGCAGGAAACGTTTCAGGCTTCGCTACACCAAAACCTGGACTCGTGAGGCTCAGGGAGGAGAATAAAGAAAATAAGAACGGATAAATGCACACAAAGAAAACAAACAGAGTACTTAGGAGATACAAAATAGCTGTAAGTAATAATGAACACAATAAAAAAAGAAACAATTGCACGCCTTCACTCAAAAAAATGATAAAGCAAATAATTTCATTACAAAGAAAGAAAAGTATCATAACACTCATATAAGGAGGAAAGACAGAGATACAATTAATACGGAGAATAAATATAAAACGATGAAACAAGTGCAAACCTTCGCCTCCCTTCCCTCAACCATAGCAGCAGCACGGCAAGAACTAAAAAAACAAAAAAAACATGAAAGTTAAAACAAAGAGAAAAAGAAAACACGCGCAACTTTACCATAAAAAAAAAAAAGAAGCGAATTTTGAATTTATCAGGAAGGAATACAATGACAGCGTTAGCATGACAAAAAAAAAAAAAAAAAACAAGACTTCAAAATGCTTTCACCGGACACCTGATGCAGCAGACCAACAAAGACTAAAGCAAAAAAGAAAACAAACGCAATCACCTTGTCCACCGTGTGTGTATGTGTGTGTGTGTGTGTGTGTGTGTGTGTATGTGTGTGTGTGTGTGTGTGTGTGTGTGTGTGTGTGTGTGTGTGTGTGTCACTTTCGTATTCATCTAGCCCTCATCTCTTTCCTTTAATTTTTTTAACTCGTTTCATATTTTATTCTGCTTCGTTTTAAACATTCTCGTGTTTCTCTGTTCGCTGCTTGGTTAGTCTGTTAGTCAGGCAATCTGGCTGTAAGTCATCCGGTTAGTCTGTCCGTCTGTCTGTCTAAAGGTTCCTTGATCTCTCATTTCCGTTTCTGCCTTTGTCTGTCCGCTTATCTATCTATTTTTGACTCTGTCAAGGTAGATATATTTGTCAGTCCTTAAGTCTACCTGTCTGTATATGTGCCTCTCTCTCTCTCTCTCTCTCTCTCTCTCTCTCTCTCTCTCTCCCCCCCTTTCCTTCACTTCTTTTCCGTAGTTTCCTACTCTCATTTCCTATTTCTCTCCTCTTGTTCTGTTCTCGCTTAGTGTTTTTTTTTCTTCTTTTATTAATCTTCATACTTCATCTATTTATCTCATTATTCCTTTCCTATCTTGTTACATTATTTTTTTTTAAGATAACTATGTAATTCCTTTTGTCTACTTTCCTTAATCACTTCTCTTCATATGTATTTATTTCTCTATCTGCCACTCTCTATCTATACTTCTCTATCTATCTAACACTCTATCTATATCTCCCATTCTCCTCTCCGTCGAGAACAGCACACAGGACGCACCGGACCTCGGCAAGTGTATCATTATGCAGAATAAAACAAAAGGACGCGAGCATGTAATAGGAAAGAGCCTGAGACGGAGATTAAACAGCGGCCGGGCATCCACCCCAAGGCAGTTCCCTCTTAGTGTGCGGAGCCCCGGAAAATGATGGGCAAAGAAAACGTGGAATGGAGACGTGGATACGGAAACACGAAGATGGAAGGAACAAAGCTTCGTGATAATAATAATAATAATAATAATAGATAATAATAATAATAATAATAATAATAATAATAATAATAATAATAATAATAATAATAATAATAATAACAATAATAATAATATCGTGAGGGGTGTTTCATTAAGGTCTCAAAGGATTAATGCGAGGCTGGCTTGATGAAAAGGAAGTAAAAGGAGGGGATGGAGGGGAGGAGGGGAAGAAAAAGGGAGGGCGATATAAAGGGTGAGTAAAGAGTTGGGAAAGGAGGGTACAAAGAAGAATGGGCAGGAGATAAATAAAGGACATAACAGGAAGAGTGAGGAGAAACAGAGAGTAGTAGGAAGTAGGAAAAAGAGAGACGGAAAGAAATGGAAGACAGTTATGTAGAGGAAATGGGTGAGGGCATTGTGAGAAGAGGATGCTGCTGAGGGGACAAAGGGTGACATGGGTAGAGAGAGAAAAGAAAGGTGAAAAAGGAAGTGCACGGAGGAAGAAAGGAAGGGAAGGAAAAAGGAAAATTAGGTAAGAATTGTGTTTGGATACGACTTAGGCTTGAGGAGGAAGGGGGGAAGAAAGGAAAGAAGGATTGCAGATAAATGAGAAAAAAAAATAAAGATGAATGGGAAGGGAGAAAAAGCAATATGAAAAAGGGCAAAACAGGAAAGAAAAGACGGACGGAGAAAAGTGTGAAAGTAATTTTTGTCTTGTTTTTTTTATTTAATTCTCCTCGGTCATGTCTTTTTTTTTATTAATTTTCCTTTTTCAGTTCATTTACGTTTGACTTTTATTTCGTTGGTTCACTGCCGAGGAAACATCTGGCGGCGAAAGGCGATTAATATCTTTGCGTAACTACGAAGAAATGAAAATTACGAAAAGCTTTACGTTTCGTTGCGTCATGATTTTTTTCCATATTTTTGTGGGAAAAACGGAAGTTACCATTGCTACTTCATTATTACGATGGAAACTGTGTGTGTTTGATGCACGCACACACACACACACACACACACACACACACACACACACACACACACAGTCTCATCTACTTTTATATTTTTCTTGGTTATGACCGATTACACACACACACACACACACACACACACACACACACACACACACACACACACGCACACGCGCACACACACACACACACACCATTAGCTCATCAGAGCCATGTCGTCAAACTCTTATATGAAAAAGAAAATCTATCTCTTCTAAAACGTCCAAATTTTAACCATCCAATACATCGTTCTGATCCACGCATCCACCTGTGTACATCTGCCTGTCCACTTAGTCATGCACACCTGTCTATCCGATCAACCCTGCACACCTGTCTATCAGTGAGCCAATCAACCATTACCAACGAAATCACCATCACAACCAGTCCACATTCACGGGCCATTGCCAGACGTATGCTAGGATTGAAGGAGACGCGGTTTGTTGCGGCAGTAATAAACATGAAGCTCAAGTGAGTCGCGTTACCTGGCCGCCAGCTCGGTAATTAGTGGCTGCAGGTGAGCGCCGGACATGTGGAGGATAGGCGGCGGGTCAGGTCAGGTGTCGCTGAGTGCTGGTCTGTCTGTGTGCATGGCTGTTTGTCCTCCCGTCACATCGATCTATTTGTCTTTTAGTTTATGTTTGTCTATCTGCGTCTGTGTGTTCGTTCTTCATATATTTTCTCCCTCTTCCCAGTTTTTTTCTTCATTTAATCGAGTTTTCATTCTTTTCTCTCTTTTTCTTTCGTTTCTTTTTTCTTTATTTCCTTTTCTTTCAGTTTCCGTTCCCTTCTTAATCCTCTGTCTCAAATTACATTGCCCGTTCATAATTGCGTTAGTGTGTGTGTGTGTGTGTGTGTGTGTGTGTGTGTGTGTGTGTGTGTGTGTGTGTGAGCGCATTTCATATTCATATTTTCCTTTGCCTCTTTCTATCTATTTATCTCTGTTTCTCTCTCTCTCTCTGTAGCCTCTCCACTTTACTCCCCTCTCCCCAACACACTCCCCCTACCCAGCTTCTCCCTGATCCCACAAACCTCCCCACAAAGTCTTACCCCCTCACAGATGTCATCCAACATTTTTGTCTACCCCAGTCCCTATTTTCCCCACCCACTCCATATTCTCCCTCCTCCTCCGCCACCCTCACACCGCTGCCTCCCACACCAAACTAGCTCCCTCCCCCCCTCTCCCTCCGCAGGTGCCGGCCACAGAACCCTGGAGGAGGATCAGCTGTGTCCCACCTGTCCTTACTTCCTGCCCACGTCCGTCGAGGTCACCACACCTGTGGGCATCCCGGCCAACCTCACCTGCGGCGTCAGGCAGCTCGGGGACAAGAAAGTGGGAGGAGGAGGGAAAGGAGAGGAGAGCTAATATGTTTGTTCGCGTCTTGGTTTTCATGTGTAATGGTTGGAAGGAGACAAGGTGAGAAGAGATGAGAGGAAAGAAAGTTCGGATATGAAAGGTGAGAAGAGAGGAATGAAAAGAAGGTGAGAGGAAAGAAGAGGATCTCAAAGCCAACCAATTCCTTCCTGTTTATTCCTTCCCTTGGTGAAGGCTGGAAGGAGATGAGGGGAAGAAGGTGACGATGAGTTGAGGAGATGAAACGGAGACAGGAAGGCGAGAAGAGAGGAGAGAAAAGGAGCTCATATTTAACCCTTTCCTTCCTTGTTCCTGCTTTTCCTGCGTAAGGGATGGAAGGAAAAGATGAGGAGATGAAGAGGAGGTGAGAAGACACAAGAACCTCTACGAACATAATTTTGTTTTCTGTTTCCTGGTGTGCTTGCTAGAAAGGAGATGTGGAGGGGGTGAGGGATAAGGAGATGAGAATAGAGGAGAGCAAAGAAGCGTGAGTTCGCCTCAAAAGTGCTGTTCTTGTGTGAGGGAGAGGAAGCAGGAGGAGAGGAAAAGATGAGGAGACATAAGAGTGAGGAGAGAAAAGGAGCTCTAAGTTCACCTTTTCCTTCCTGTTCATGGGTGAAAGGGAGGCGAGGAGATGAAGAGGAGGAGGTGAGGAGACGAGTGTGTGAAGTGAGGAGAGAAAAGAAGCTCTGAGCTTACCTATTTCCTGTTCCTGCTTTTCCTGGGAAGGAAGATGATGATGATGATGAAGAAGAGAAAGGAGGGAAGATAAGAAGATAGAAAGCGAGGGATACAGGTAAAATTCTTGTGCTGCTTGAGTAAGGGTAGAATAACGGGGGCGAGAGGAGGGATGACAGACGGGGAAAGAAGGGGAATAAAGACGAGAAGAAGTAAAGAGATGAAAGGGTTAGTAAAAGAAAAAAAGTAGTGATATAGTGGACTGGTGATGGCTGCTGCTGCTGCTGCTGCTGCTAATGATGATGATAATGGTATTGTAATGATGGGGAGGATGTGTGGGAGGGAAGATCAGAAGGAATGCACGAAAGGGTGTCTCGATGGATTGCTGGAAAATGATACAATGGAAGGTGAAAGACGAAGGGATTGAATACCTCTCCTTTATCATCCCTATGCCTCCATGCCAGGGCCAAGGGCAAGGGCAAGAGTCAAGCCAAAGAGAACTGGCATCACGGCGCCGCCAAGAAAAAGAAACAGGCAGAAAATACATCGGAGCAAGGCTGGCGGGATGTGATTCCATACAGACAATGCGGAGAAAAGTCAAAGTAGTGAGATTCATGAGCGCGAGCGGCACCACGCCTGTGCTCGGCGACACGGAAGTCCTGCACAGTAACTGACGAGTCAGTGTGAAGACTGCTTTATTTTTTATCAAAGTGTTAGTGCATTTTTTTCTTTGGCCTTCCATATGCCTTCCGGCCTTTTGGACTACTTATTTTATATTCCTTACTAGTATTTGGGTTTGCTTTACATCACGTACGTTTTATTTGCATTATAAAAATAGGGTATTCAGAACGCTGTGTGCTTCATTTGTTGTAAAGAGAAGGCTCGAAAGAATTCAAGTCTGACTTTGTAAGCTAACGAATATATGTTCGGAAAATTTAGGTTGTGTTTTGTTACCCAGTCCTCTCCCCTAATAAAATAAGTAAATGTGATGAATATCTTCCCTGGATTATGACAATTAACAGACCAGTAGTAACTGCAAACAATGATGAGCACGCCTGACAACATAACAAAGAAACCACCACTAAGGAAAAGCGACGATCCACCTGAAAAAAATGTTAAGGAGACACCAAATAATAAAAAAAAAGATAGAACACAAAAAGAAAAAAAAGATATAGAAAGTATCACAAACCAACTCAAACAAGAAAGAAACAAAACCAATCATGTTCAAAGAAACGAAGGAAAACAACTATAAAAAAACAACAACCAAAAAAAAAAAACAGGACAGGAGATTCCCCGATAACTCAACCTGAATTTAGCGAGGCTGTCACAAAGTTCGCCATGTTGTGTGTAACGGGAGGGAAAGAGAGGGGGAGGGGGAGAGGAAAACGATGTTGGGGAGAGGTAAAAGGAGGTTGTGGGGGGCGTCACTGGACGGAGGGGAGGGCGAGGAAGATGTGAAGGGACAGCGAGGGTAGGAGGAGGAGGAGGAGGAGGAGGAGGACAAGGGGGAAAAGTATGCTAGAGGGGGGGTGTAAGATGGAGGAAGGAAAGCAAGGAGACGAAGGAAGGTGGAGAAGGGTGGTGATGGGGAGAGAGGAGGGGAGGAGGAGGAGTGTGGAAGAGAGCGTGTTGGAAGCGAACGTAAACTAGAGAGATGGGAGGGAAGAGCAGGTGAAGGAAGGGCAGGAGGGATGTGGAGGAGGAGTGTGGAAGAGAGCGTGTTGGAAGCGAACGTAAACTAGAGAGATGGGAGGGAAGAGCAGGTGAAGGAAGGGCAGGAGGGATGTGGAGGGTGGTAGTGAGGGGAGAAGGGGAGGAAAAACGAGTATGATAGGAGGAGTTTTGGGGAGAAGTCAAAAAGGTGGAGATATTGGGGAGACAAAATTTTAAGAGTGAGGGGAAGAAGGGAAAAGTAGGGGGGAAGAGAAAGGAGGAGGAAAAGTTATGTGGGGAGGAGGGAGAGAGGTGGGAAGGAGGATATTCGTGGGGGTGTTATTGGGGAGAAAAGGGATAAAGGGGAAGAGAAGGAGGGAGGGTGAGGAAGGAAGGTGATGGGGGGGGGAAGAGAGGAAAGAGGAAGTTAGTGGGGAGTGTTGTCTTACTGCACGGAGGGAGGAGGAGGAGGAGGAGGGAGGGTCGGCCACAAATTCAATAGAGCAATACAAATTCCTTTCCCCGCCTGCAGGATCGAGGGACAAGGCTTTGTTTTATTTATTTTTGCAGTGACAGTTGTTTTCTTCCTTTCCCCTACTTTTTACTTTTTTCTTTCCTTTTTTACAGTGTCTTCTCTTTCCATTCTTTTTCTTCTCTGTTAGCTTTTTTTCTTTTTTACAGTGGCAGTCTTTTTCTTTCTTTTCCCCTTTTTATTTATCTATTTTCGTTTTACAGTAGCAGAGTTTTTTCCATCTTTTTTTACTTTTTTCATTTTTTTTTCTTTTCGCTCGATATTTTTTACGTACATTTTTACTATTAACTCTTACTTTTCCTTTTCTCGTTTAGTGACTATCTTCCTTCCCTTATTTTGCCTTATTTTATACTGCCAAGAACGATTCAAGGGACTTTGTCATCATACTATTCTTCTTCCAAGCTGTGTATGTATCAAAGTATTTTCACTGGTCTTCATATACGGACCTTTTTCTTCTTCTTTTCCCCTTCTCATATCAGTTCCCCTACCTGTGTGACTTCATATAAAGTCTGTTCTCTTTTCTATACCTATTACTTCCACCTCCACTCGTGCCTCTCGGTTCCCTTAGTGGTGAGTGGGTGTTGGAAAAGGTGTCTTGCTCCTTCGGCCTATTGTTTACATGATCCCATAAAAAACTGACTGAATGAATAGAGTCAATATGGAAGGCGATAAGTGTGTTTGGGATACGCTCTTTAATTCTTCTTGTTTCACCGACGCTACATTTAAATACTAGTATACCTACATGTGGATGCTATACTGAACTATTTACTCAATGTCTCATGCGAGCTTGATTTCCTCACATTCCACCTCAACATATTTACGGTATTCATGTACTGTTTGTGTGCCGCATCTTCCCTCTTCACCAATACTTATTATCAAAATTACTCGTCTATTTACTGCCTACCTTTGTCCTTTGCCTTTCTTTTCTTCCTTTGTGTCTTTCTTGTCTATCTTTTTCGTGTTCGTGCCTGTGTATCTTTATGTCTAATAGCTCATCTATTTCTTGTATATCCTCTTTCTTTTTTTTATATGTCTTTTCTTGTTCATCTTGTTCGTGTTCGTGCCTGTCTACCTGTCTGTCTTAATGCTCATCTACTTACTGTCTGCCTTCTTTCTTTGTCTTTATTTTTTTCTTTATCTCTTTCTTGTCTGTCGTCCTCGTGGTCGTGCCTGTCTACCTGTGTCTACTCATCTGTTTCTTGCATGACTTCCTGCCTGAGCGTCTTCGTGCCCACACACCTGCCTGTCTCATCAAACCCACACCTGCACCTCCAGAGACGGATGGAGTGGCGTTAATAGTGCAATAGTGTGCGTGTGTGTGTGTGTGTGTGTGTGTGTGTGTGTGTGTGTGTGTGTGTGTGTGTGTGTGTGTGTGTGTCTTTCTCTTTTCTCTCTCTCTCTCTCTCTCTCTCATATATTTTTCATTGTGCTAATCAACTGGTACACACACACACACACACACACACACACACACACACACACACGTGAAATGGCTGTGTCCGTTAATAATTTGGGTCTTGTAGATTATTCCGCAGTAACATGAGGTGGGAGTAGAGAGAGAGAGAGAGAGAGAGAGAGAGAGAGAGAGAGAGAGAGAGAGAGAGAGAGAGAGAGAGAGAGAGAGAGAGAGAGAGAGACTGACTTTAAATGGAGTCTGTTGTTGTAATTGTGAATGGGGTGAAGTTACAGATGGAGGTATATTGTGTCAGCTTAAGTTTGGCTGCAGTGGGGGGAAGGTAATGGGGAGAGGAGGGGAGGGAAAGGGAGGAGAAGCAAGGGAAGGAATGGGGAAGGTAAAGGAATGGGGGAGAAGAGGACAGTATTGGCGGGGGGGCCAGAGTGGGAGACTAGCGGTGGGAAATTGGTGGGATTGAAGTTATGGAGATTATCGGGTAGTTGGCGGCACAGAGTTGATTTGAGGAGAGCTGAACGTGTATTTGGTGAGGCTTGTTGGAGGAGGAGGAGAAGCTGGCTGAAGCTGGAGACTATCTGGTTGAAGGTTGGTAGTGTGGAAGAAAAGTGCAGGTAGAGAAAAAATTAATAGTGGAGGAAGTGAACAGAAGGTTGATAAAAGAAATGGAGTTCGCTGTGGAGGTGGCTGAAGGAGATGAATAGGAGGAGGCAAGAAGAAGGTGAAGGGGGATCAGAACTAGCAGGTGGAGGAGGAGGAGGCTGGTTGGAGGATAAATATTGCTTAATGAAAGATACCAAGTGGAGGCCAGTGGAGAGAGTTAAGAAAGGTAAGATAAGGTATGATAAGACAATATAAGGTAAGGTAAGGTAAGCTAAGCTAGGCTAAGATAAGGTAAGGTACGATGAGGTAAGGTAAGGTAAGGTAAGGTAAGGTAAGGTAAGGATGAGAGGTATGAGGTAGATAATTAGTGGAGATTGTGAGATGGAGGATACAAAGACACTGTTAAGGTAAGGTAAGGTAGAGTAAGATAACGAGTGTAGGCTAGATGGAGGACACAAGGCCGCTGCTTACATGTGGAGTGGAGCCACTTAGGGCACGGGAGATAAGCGGTGATCAGTATGGGGACTAAATCCGCTAACAGTGTGGAGAACAAATGTGAAGATCAAGGCAGCGTGGGGAGGCGGCTATGATCGCCTATCAGGGTATTAGACACGACCACCGAGCACGTTATAACAGAGTAGTAGTAGTAGTAGTAGTAGTAGTAGTAGCAGGAGGAGGAGGAGGAGGAGGAGGAGGAGGAGGAAATTGCTATGGGTTAAGAAAAACAAGAGAGGATGAAAAGATAAAAAAGAAGAGGACGAGGAGGCTGAGGAGGCAGAGGAACATAAATTATAAAGTTAAAAAAAATCAGAGTAGTAAACAGGAGGAATAAGGCGATAAACAGGAGGAGGAGGAGGAGGAGGAGGAGGAGGAGGAGGAGGATAGGGAGCATGAGGAGAAAGGGTGTCAGTGAATTCAGGAAAAAAATATATATAATGAACTGACGAAGAAAAATAAAGAAAATTTGGAGAAAATCGAAGCAGGAAAAACAACATTTAAAAAGATGAAGAAAACGAAAAGCGAAGTTGAAAATAAGACAAAGAAAACCAAGAACCAAGTGTGAAGAAACAAAGGAAAAAAACACAAATAAGAAAGAAAACGGGAAAGAAAAAACAAAACAAAATCAAGAATAAAATCAAGAGAAGAAACAAAATGAAGAAAAGGAAGAAACAAACAAAGAAAACCATGAACCAGAACACGAAAGACCAAAGAAAAGACAAGAAAAGAAGAAAAAGAAGCAAATCACAAAGTCAAGGAGTAGGATAAGTCGAGGTCACAATTTGAGACGAAGACTGGCTCCCCACGCCCTTGTCACGCCCACACACACGACCTCAACTTCCTTCTTCCCTCCTTCATTACCTCCTATTCTTTCTCTTGACGTTCTAGTCCTTCCTTTATCATTTTCCTTATCCTGTTTCCTCTTCAATCAACCCATGCTTTTACTCTTAATTTTCTCCCTTTAATCTATACTCCTAGATTAAAATAAGCCAAATAAGAGAAAAAAGAGAGAAAGGGAAGGAAGTAAGGTGGTGGTAAGGAAGGAAGAAATGACGAAAAGAAAGATTAACGAGTAGAATAATGGTTTTAGTGGAAAAGATCGCAAAAAACTGAACATGAGTGAAGTGAATGGAAGAAAGGAAGAAAGCAAGAATGAAAGAAGACAATGAAGGAAGGAAAAGTTGAGATGAAAAAGACAGATGGAATGAAAAAAAGACGAAAGTAGAAAGTGAATAAAGGAGGAGAAAATTGGGATGGAAATTACAGATGATATGAGAGGAACGAAAGAAGTAAGGAAACGAGGGAAGAAAAAAGCGCAAAATAAAGAAAAATGGACTAAAAGAAAATTAGCCTGATAAAAACAGGAATAAATTAATTGAATGAGATAGAAGGAAATGATGATGTGGAATGGCTAGTTGCATGAAACGAAAGAAGGGACAAAAAGGTGAAGGAAGGAAGAACATGGCAACCAAGGGCAGCAAGGACAGACAGAAGGCCAAGGAAATGGTAGAATGATATGGAAAAGAAAAGAATGATTTATAAAGCTAGGAAGGACGGCAGGAAGAGAACTGATGGAAAACATAGGAGGAAATAGAAAACAGGAGGAAATGAAGAAAATAATGAAAAATGAGAGGGAAAGGAAAGCAAGGATGGAATGAAGGGAAAAGACGATAAGGGAAAAGGTAAGAAAAGGGTAAAACACAAAATGAGAGAGAGAGAGAGAGAGAGAGAGAGAGAGAGAGAGAGAGAGAGAGAGAGAGAGAGAGAGAGAGAGAGAGAGAGAGAGAGAGAGAGAGAGAGAGAGAGAGAGTGTCTGACGTAATAATAAAGTAATTAGTGTAAATCACATATTGGAGGGTGGGATGAGGAAGGAAGAGAGGAGGAAAGGAAGGAAGGAGGAAAGGAAGGTATGAAAGAAGATAAGACGGTAAGAATTGAAGGAAGAAAAGAGGAAAGAAATGAAGAATGAATGGAAAGAACACAAATGAAGGAAAAAGTAAAGACAAAGGAGGGAAAACGAAAGGGAATGGACAGAGGAGAGGAGAAGAGAGGAAGGAAGGAACCAGCTAACGAAAAAACAAGCAACCGAATGAAGGAAGAAAAGCAAGAGAAAATGACAAATACGTAAACAATGAAGAAAACAGAGATAAGTGAGGGCAACAACACAGCCAAAGAGGATTTCTAGAAAGGAAGGAAGAAAAGAAGGAAAACAGGAAGAACGGAAAAAAAGAAGAGAGCGAGATGATGATATTAGAGCTCATATATGAGAAGAAGGAGGGAGAGGGGAAGGAGGAAGGAAAGGGAAGGGAGGGGGAGGCGAGCTGAGGGTTTACGGAAAAGGTAGATGAGCCTTAAACCGATAACCTTTTCATCTACTAAGAGAAGGAGTGAGAGGATGCGTCTGATAATGTTGTGTGTGATGAGGCGATTTAGCCGGTGTGAGTTGTCTGTTTAAGGGAGGAGGAGGAGGAGGAGGAAAAAAACGAGCCTATTTTCACCTTTCGTCAGGGGAAGGGAATAAAGTTAGTCGTGCGTGTGACTGGCGGTGAGAAAATGATACTTGTGGGAACGTTCATGTAGGAGGGATTACGCATATTAAGCTGGCAGAAGGCGAGTCTGTGGTAGTGGGAAAAAATCTTATTGCAACGCTTAAGCTTATAAAAAAAAGTAATGACATGGAGTGTGGCGATGAGGAAAATAAAATAATCCCAACATGTAAGTTCGGGAAAAGAATAAAGTTTGTGAAAGGTGTTACTGGCAAGAAAATGATGCTGGGAAAGGTTGTAGATATGGTAAGGGAAGTAAACAGCCTATCCCAGTGTGCGAGCGAAAAGTGTTTATCATCACTATCACCACCACTACCACATTCCTCTCTAAGCACCCCTTCGACTATCATCACCATCTTCCTTTCCATCATTATCACATTATTCATCACCCAACATCTAAACTATCATCATCACCACCTTCATTTAACACTATCATCACCACCCTCATTCAATCCACCACATTCAACACTATACTCTAACACCTTCACCACCACCTCTCACCATCAAAACTCCTCCTACTCCTTTTCCATCACCATCACCCAGCCTAAAACAAAGCTAGATAAATGGAAAAGAGAGGAAACAATGGTGGCGGTCAACTGTTATCTTTTATTTTCACGGTAAAGAGGCGGATCAAGTGCTTAAATAAAAATAAAACAATACAATACAATCCTGCCAACGCAGTGCTCCCATAAAAATAAAAGAATTAATGAAAAAGTAATGTTCCTGTTTAATAACAGAGTTGTAAAAAAAGGTGTTTAAGCTCTTAAAGCAAGCCTCACACGGCACGCCCTAGACCAAAGACCTGCCGTGACATCGGGGGTCGCCAGTGATCGCAGTAGGTCGGGAACACATCCTAAATAGGTCAGGGGGGGGTCTTGGGTGAGGTCGAGGCGGGTCGTGAGGTCTTGTCCAAAATCGTGGGATTTTCAAAATGTTCAAAAAATTCCACGACCTGGGCCGCTCGCAGGCAGCTCTGAAACGCCTCGGAAACGACTCTTTCATACTCGGATGTTGCTCGGATCGGGTCTTTATTGGTTGATGTCGTCAGATGCCATCTGTATACGATTTACTTAGTTTTAAAATGATTTTTCTTCTACTTGGAACAATTTTATTCACAAATATGGCATTAGTTACACATTTTAGAAATATAATTGGCATTAGTTACACATTTTAGAAATACAATTGGCATTAGTTACACATTTTAGAAATACAATTGGCATTAGTTACACATTTTAGAAATACAATTGGCATTTGACATCATAATGCAATTAACCCGGTAGCAGCGAGGATCACATTTCTTAATGGTCCCTCTAAGCGAGAAAAATGAGAAAAAATCATCTCTCACACAAACAATTTCATAATATATATCAAAGCATTTGTGATCAGTTTATGCATCATCTATTTTGGGGGGGTTATATCATGGCACAAATTTGGTCCGTCGCTGCTACACGGTAAAGCCACAAATTTGGCCCGTCGCTGCTACCAGGTTAATGGCATTGGCTACACAATAAAGAAATTCAATCGACAATACAATCAGTAAATATTTAAATTTAACTCATCTTGTCCTGCCATGGCATCGCCCCAATATTGTTGTAGTAGACTTGTAGAAAGTCTCGCTGTTCCCTGGCTGTCCTTGTTGATGTGTTGCCTGCCAGGGCTTGCCGTCCTTGTAGCCATTCTTCTCCAACTTCATCTCTCCAGGCTCCTCTAATTACTTAATGGGAGTTTGGATCTTCTCTGTCTACATCTGTAGCAGCTCTCGGGTACCTGGTCAGGATCAAGTTGTGCAGAACACAGGCAGCCATTACCACAGACACAACATTCTCTGGGGCCATCGCCGTTGTTGTCAACAGGAATCTGAATCACTGGGTCAGAATTCCAAATACATTCTCTATAATCCTGCGGGCTCTGCTCAGTCTGTAGTTGAAGATTCTCTGTCCCTTGGTCATGTTTCTCTGGGGGTACGGCTTCATCAGGTAGTTTCTCATGGCAAGGGCATCATCAGCTACTACGGTATATGGTATGGAACTGGTTCTGTGTCATCTGGAAGTGGTTCTGGTTCAGGCAGAACCATGGTTCCATTTTCCAACTTTTTGAAGAACTGTGTATCTCTGAAGATACCACTGTCACTAGCACTGCCATTGGACCCACAGTCAATGAAGATGAATTTGTGACCAGCATCCACCAGAGCCAGGGCCCGAATTTACAATTAATCTTAATCTTTAACTTAAAAGTTCCACTGAATCTCAAGTTTAACTTATAGCTGAGCTTAAATGAAAAAATAAGTTCAACTTCACTCAGCAGCTGATCCAGTATGAAAATTTGTCCTGGCAAAAGATGTATTTTTTAAATTGCAGAATTGCGACACTTCAGTGATTGAATATGTAGTAATACTACTTTATCAATGTTATATGATGATATACTTCAGAAATATGGGCATAATAAGGTAGTATTTATAAAATAAAGGTTACGTTTATGATCCGCGCAAGGTGATATTCTTTTTTTTTTCTCTTGAATGTAAACACGGACACGCGTTCCTGTTCGTCTTCCTCATTCTTGCATCACCCACCCTCTGACGAAGTAATCATGGAAAATATTGCCGCTTTCAGTTCTCCCAAGAGGAAAAGGGGAGTGAATTGGAGAGACTGCCACACTCTACACATAGTAGAGGGAAGTGAGTCAACAGATACCGTCTGCAAGGGTAGCCACTGTCCCCTAATAGATGACATGAATCCGGTGGTATACGATGATCCTCAAACATGCATTTGAGGCCACTCTCACGCCAAATACGAGCATCATGAGTGGACCCAGGCTAATTAGCTACAACATTAAGAATATTATATTTGGCATCAAACACTAATTGTGTGTTTATGCTATGGAAATTCTTCCTGTTGACATAGTCTGCTTCATATTCCCTGGGGGTATCCTGACATGCGTGCAATCTATTACACCAACAATGCCAGGGAAGTTTGCAACTTGCACAAACTCTTGTTGTTTCTCTCGGATTTTAGGGACGGTGCGAGGAAATCGAATTAATTGGACAAGTATGGCTGGTTGTGTAAGTGCCTTGAGGGTATCGGTGATCGATTTGCTTACTGACGACTGTGATAGACCAAGATCATCACTGTTACACATCTGCATTTTCCCCGTTGCTAAGTAACGCAGTGTAATAATTACTTTCATTTCGGGTGTCAATGCAAAACTCCTTCAAGTAGGGCTTTGCAGGGCCCCTCTCACCAAATCCGCTACGAACAGTACTCCTGCACGATCCAGTCTGTAGCGTTTCAATAGTTCTGCGTCACTCAAAGTATTCAGAACGTCTCTTCGCTCTTGAAAAGTCTTCTCTAGGCGCTGACGGGCTTGTTGACGTTCGGCCATCTTGGCGACTGAAGTTCGACTTAGGCTCCTTAAGACGGGTTTGGGCCCGCCTAAATTATCCCGTCAGCTAAGATCAACTTATGAGGGATAAGATGAAGAATAAAGTTAAACTCGCCCTAAAGTCAAACTTAGCGGTTTAAGATTAATTGTAAATTCGGGCCCAGCAGGATAATGGAGTGAAAGCCTTCGTAGTTGTAATAGACATAACCTTGGTTACGTGGGACCTTGATGGCAATGTGCTTTCCATCTGAAGCACCTATACAGTTGTAGAACTGCCATCTGCTGCCAAATTCTTCTGCTATCTTCTTCCAGTCTTCAGGGGCTTTGGGACGTGGCTTAGCAATAGGAAGCAAAGAGTGCAAATCAATGGTAAAAGATCTGACTGGGGATGTGTTACGAGGGGTCCCACAAGGTTCGGTATTAGGTCCACTTTTGTTTATTATTTATATCAATGACTTAGACACAGGAATTAGTAGTGATGTTAGTAAATTTGCAGATGATACCAAGATCGGTAGAGTAATTGAGTCGGATCAGGACGCTAGTATTCTCCAAGGTGAACTCAACAGATTATATGACTGGGCGGATAAATGGCAGATGGAGTTCAATGTAGGGAAGTGCAGTATTCTGAGTGTAGGTAGGAACAACCCCTCACATAACTATTGCTTAAATGACACTCTCATAAGTAGGTCTGGGTGCGAGAGGGATTTAGGGGTCTTAGTGAGCTCTGATCTCCGTCCAAGGGCACAATGCATTCAAGCTAGAAATCGAGCTTATAGGGTACTGGGATTTATTTCAAGGAGCGTAAGCAACAGAAGCGCTGAAGTCTTCCTGAAACTATATTTAGCATTAGTTGGACCTCATCTTGACTATGCGGTTCAGTTCTGGTCACCCTACTATAGAATGGATATCAAAATGTTAGAATCGGTGCAGAGGAGGATGACTAAGATGATTCAGGGGTTGAGAAACTTGCCATACGAGGAAAGACTCAAACAGTTAAACTTGCATTCTCTAGAAAGGCGAAGGGTGCGTGGAGACATGATCGAGGTTTATAAATGGATGAAGGGCTTTAATAAGGAGACATTCATAAGGTTTTGTTGGTAAGAGAACCGGGTAGGACACGAAGTAACGGGTTTAAACTGGATAAATTCAGATTCAACAGGGACATAGGCAAAAATTGGTTTACTAACAGGGTGGTGGGTGAGTGGAATAGGCTTAGCAGTCATGTGGTGAGTGCCAATACAACTGTCACATTCAAAAATAGACTAGATAAATTCATGGACAGCGATATTAGGTGGGGTTAGATACACGGGAGTTTAGGGTCAAAGGAGCTGCCTCGTACAGGCCTACCGGCCTCTTGCAGACTCCTGCGTTCTTATGTTCTTATGTTCTTATGTATTCTGCAATAATGGCCTCAAATGTTTCTGGTACAATCTTTCCAATAGTGTTGTCTCCCCACCTCCAGGATTGGAGGAGAGCAAGGGATTGATAGGACTCAACAGTGGCTAGGAACCTTAGAGTGATGATTAGTCTCTCTGCAGCACTGATGGAAGCTCTCATGTTGGTGGTCTGTTTTTTCAATTCTAGCTCGCACTCTGCCTTCAATTTCAGTGAACAGCTCTTCATCTAACCTCAAAAAGTTCTTGTAGCCAGGTGGGTCTGTTTCCAGCAAATCTGGCAGAAGATCTTGGCAGTGGCCTTTACCTTCTTCTTTAACCATCCCTTGACCCATTTCCTCTTCTTTTTCTCTGGGCCTGGAGAGGGGGAGGTGCTGTATATTCTTCTGTGTCTGAGGAGGAGTCATCTAGCAGGGCCGCTGCTGGTCGCATGTGGGTCGCTCAAGTAAACCCGATTTTCTTACGTCTTAAACAGCTCGCAAACGGGTATGTGCTGTTCTTTTGAGGTCTTTTAAGATCTGTAAAGGTCGCTGGGGTTTGGGACATTTTTTCGTAGCTCATCTTGAGGAGATCCGAAACACGTCGTACACTCACAAAGGAACACAAAGGAACACAAAGGAAGAACAAACAACAGCAGACCTGCTGGTCCCCATGAGGTTGTTTGTGACAAGCTACACTAACTATCTAATCAAAGGTGGAAGATGAAGGACAGCAAAGGCGAAGACTCGTGTGAGAGCCCGTACGATCAGAGGCCATGATTCACAGGTCGGGCTGGGTCGGCGACCCCCGAGGTCGCGGCAGGTCTTTGGTCTAGGTCGTGCCGTGTGAGCCTTGCTTAATTCTCTCATTCTCCCTCCTCTTCCTCCTGCGCCTCGTTACGTCAAGCGCTGAGGGAAAGGTGGTAATCTTTCTTTACTCCTACTTTTTTCCTGTAACTCTCCTTTTCTTTTACTTTTCTTTTCCTCTTACTTTCCTTTTCCTCTTACTTTCCTTTTCCTCTTACTCTTAAGCTTTTTCTCTTAGATTCTTTTTCTTCTTACTTTCTTTTTTTCTTCCCTCTTACTCTTACCCTTCAGTGTCATTTTTTTTACTCTTACTCTTTGGTTTCCTCTTTCACCTTTTCCTCATTTTCCACCTGGTTAAGGAGAGCAGGTGTACGCTACAGGGGTGGTGGTAAAGTGTCACGTGTCACTTTCTTACTCGTTCTTCTTCAACTTGGAAGGCAAGAGGCGGGAATTCGTGCTTTTTTTTTGTTCCTGATCATGAAAAAAAAAAATAATAACTTTACACTTCAACATTTTCTGAACCGTCACTATTTTTTATTATTTTGTTTTCTGTTTCTACTTAACTTTCTTTAATATTTGTTTGTTTACTTGACTTCATTCTATTACATTTTTATATATCAAAAACGAAAAACATTGCATTCCTTCTTTTTTTTCTAACTCTTAAACACGTTATCTCTTTTATCGTTTATTCATCCACATCTTTAAAAGTACCCTCACCAATCTTATGTTTTATTGCTTTTCATTGCTCTTTTTCTCCTATTTAACCTTTTTCCTCATCTTATTTCTTTGCTTCTTTTTCGCTCACATTTTTAAACGTCTTTCAATATTAATTACAAGCATCTTCTCTTCCTGTATCGCTGTTCTTTAACGTTCTTTCCATTATTAACGTTTTTCTTGTTCTCTCTTCTTTCCTTGGTCCGCATTTTTACACTTTTTTTTTTAATAATAACTACACGCGCCATCCTTTGCATCGTGTTTCTCCACTCTTTCCGCCCCTTTACGATTTTTCTCCCCATTTCTCCCTCTTTCCTTCTTTCTCCCCACGTCTCCACCCCGCCCCTCAGTCTTCACACCTCTTTAATGGCCCGAGCACGAGGCGACCAAAGGCATCCTCTGCTCCTTTGTTATTTCCACTACTTAATTTTTCCTCTAAACTTTTCCTCCGCTCTTTTTCTGTCACTCTCTTTCCTTTCATGATTGTTCTCATTTCTCTTTGTTCACTTGCTTCCGTATTAACTAAAAACAACCAAATTTAATGAATTTTATTGATATCTTTTCATTTTGCGCCTTTATTCTTTCTTCAAATCTTTTCTCTTTTACTTTATTTTCCACAATATCTTTCTTCATATTTTTATTCTTTTCTTATATCCGCAGCAAAGAAAGTTGGCCACATTTCTTCCTTTCTTTAGTCTTTCTATTTTATTTTTACACTCATGTTCCTTTTCGTTCTCTAATCGCTTCTCTTTCTTTTTTCAGCTTAATCTATTTTCACTTTTCATATTTATTTTTCTTGCTTCTTCAGCCACCAAAAGGAAGCACCACAATTACTTTTTAATCCATCATTCCATATTTCTACATCTTTCCTTCTTTCGCTTTCTTAAATCCCAAATTCCTTCCTTTTATTTTTTTACTTTGTTTTTTTCTCACCTCCATCTATGATCAGGGGTACATAGTAAATACCTCAGCCTATCTACTTTCCTAATTCCTCCTTTGTTTTTAAAAGTTCTAGTATCATATTCTTTTCTCACGTAACTTTGTTACCACGAATACTAACAAAAAACAAACTTTACTGTTTTCAGGTCAACAACAACAACAACAAAATAAAAACGTCGATAGTCAGCAATAAAGATATTCAGTGATAAAAAAAAACCTAAGAAATACATGAAAATATATTAAAAAGACCAACATAAGAAGACACATTAAATTTTATCAAGACATACATGAAAAGACACGCACATCTAATAGATGTCTTCATCTACTCGATGTACATATGTAAGTCTTTTCATGTATGTCGATAAAATTTCATGTGTGTCTTCTTATGTTTGTCTTTTTAATATATTTTCATGTATGTCTACTTGTGTTTTTTAACACCAAACTGGTAAGACATAAAATAGACATGCATGAAATCGATAAACATATCAAATAATAAGAAAAAAATACATAAAATAGATGAAACAAAAATGAGCCAAAAACAGACTCGCAAAACAAACACAAAACAAAACATACACAGAAGACAAAACACATCAACAAGTAGATACTTGGCTAAACAAACAGGCAAAGCAACAGGTAATCAGGTTAATCTATAGGAGAGGAGGAAAACCCAACAGAAGGAGAGGAGGTAAGAAAAAGGAAAAGGTAGGAAGAGGGTGGCAATGAGGGAAGAAGGGAGGGAGGAAGTGAAAGAGGGAGGGAGGGAGAGATGGAAAAGTAGGTAGGAAGAGGGAAGGAGGAGGAGAGGAGCAAGGAAGATGGCTGCAAGGGAAGGAGAGGAGGAAGGAAGGGGAGGGAGAGGAGAGAATTGGGGGGAGGGAGGGGCTAATAAGGGTCAGTTTGCAATGCTCTCTCCACATGACCAAAATTACCCTTGAGCTGACTTTATCAATGTTGTCTTAAGGAGGAGGAGGGAAAAAGTTGGAAAGTTTCGTTTAGTCGGCGCAACATCTGTGAATTATAGGAGAAGGGAACAGATCCCAGGAGACGGGACAGAACCCCAGATTAATACCTGGTACCCATACACTGCTGGGTGGACAGGGGCGTAGGGTAAGGAGGAGGAGGAGGAGGAGGAGGAGGAGGAGGAGGAGGAGGAGAAGGAGAAGGAGGAGGAGAGGGAGGAAAATACAATCTAGAAAATGACAACGAAGGAAAGAAAATCAGACAAAGAGGCAAGATAACGCGAAAAAGAAAAGGACAAAGAGAAATGAAAAAAAAAAGGAAGAGGAGGAGGAGAACGCCGAAAGAAAAGGAACAGAAGGAAGAGAAGGAAGGATAATACGACTTTAAGGGAGAATAAACGGAGGAGGCGCGTAGATGGAGGTAAAGTGGAGAGGCGAAGATGGAGACGGACGTGAGGAACCACGGTGAGAGAGGTGAGAGAGAGAAGAGAGAGAGAGAGAGAGAGAGAGAGAGAGAGAGAGAGAGAGAGAGAGAGAGAGAGAGAGAGAGAGAGAGAGAGAGAGAGAGAGAGAGAGAGAGAGAGAGAGAGAGAATGGAGGAGGACAAGAAGACAAGATCATTTATTATAATACATGGAAGAGAGAAACTAATGGAAGGGAGGGAGGAAGGGAGGGAGGAAAAGAGAGAGGGAGAGAGGGAAAGAGGAAGGGAGGGAAGAGTGGAAGAAGGGAAGTAAAGGAAAAGGGAGGGAAGGGTAAGATGAGGAGAGGAAGAAGAGATAATGGAGAAAAAAGGAAGATAAACATGGAAACATGGAAACATGGAAATGCAGGCAACAGAAAGCCTATTGGCTCATTACGAGGTCGCCCGCTTGGGTGATTTAATCTGCTCGACCGCCACTTGGGGCTTGGTGAGCAGATGAAAGCACCTCGATATTGAGGAGCAGATGGAAGCCCCTCGTTATTCAGTTTACTCCTGACGCAGCGAAATGACGGTCGATTATATATTTGAAGGAGTTGATGGTATTCGCATTTACTACTTCTGAGGGAAGATTGTTCCAGTGGCGGATGACTCGGTTTGAAAAGAAACTCCTTTCAATGTCTGTGTTACATCGACTCGAGTGAATGGGTAAACCATTATTTCTAGTTCTTGAGTTGGTTTGCAGTTCAAAGAATTTGGAGTAATCGACGTTATTGAACTTTTTTAGATACTTGAAGACTTGAATCATATCCCTCGTAGGCGTCTTTTTCCAATGTAAAGAGATTGAGTCGCTTGAGTCGTTCCTCGTACGGTTGAGCCCTGAAGGTTGGAATCATCTTTGTGGCGCGTCGTTGAATCCTTTCCAGTAAAGCAATGTCCTTTCTGTAATTGGGAGACCAGAACTGCACTGCATACTCGAGGTGCGGTCTTACCATGGAATTATACAAGGATAGCATCACGTCTGGTGTTTTACACTCGAAGTTCCTCGCTATGAACCCGAGCATAATGTTGGCCTTGTTGTATGCTTTTTTACAGTGATTCGCGTGTTTCAGGTCACTGCTGATAGTGACTCCAAGATCCTTTTCCTCCTGCATCGCTTGCAGAGGTCTCCCATTCATGATGTATGTGTGGCTACTATTTTGGGACCCAATGTGCATGACTTTGCATTTGTCAACATTAAAAGACATTTGCCATTTTTCCGACCATTCGATAATGTGATTGAGGTCTTTCTGAATGATTTCGCATTCTGTCTTTGTGAGGGCATCTCCACCCACCTTGGTGTCATCTGCAAATTTCGATATTGTGGATTTCAGTCCTGATTCTAGGTCATTGATATATATGATAAAGAGGATGGGTCCCAGCACTGACCCTTGAGGCACTCCACTAGTGACTGGTAGCCAATCGGAAGGCTGTCCGTTGAGTAGTACTCGTTGTTTTCTGTCGGTGAGCCAATCTCTTATCCACGCGATCAGATTGGCTCCGATGCCCGCCGAGTGCAGTTTCTCAAGAAGTCGCTCGTGCGGTACCTTGTCGAAGGCTTTCTGAAAGTCCAGGTATATAACATCACTGGGGATGTGGGCATCCCAGTTCTTATATATACCTTGGAAGAAGTCTAATAAATTCGTTAGGCAGGAGCGCTTGTTTCTGAAGCCATGCTGGGTGTCGGAGATTACATTATTGTTTTCTAGAAACTTAACAAGTTTATCTCTAATAATCTTTTCGAGTATTTTTCCTACCACTGATGTCAAACTTATTGGCCTGTAGTTTAATGCAACGCTTTTGTCTCCTTTTTTGAAAATCGGTGTTACGTTCGCCATCTTCCAGTCTTCCGGGACCTTGTTTAGTTGAACTGACCGGTTGAATATGTTAGTGAGTGGCTGAAGTATTTGTTGTTTAAGTTCTTTAATAACCATGGGGACAAACTGTCGGGTCCCGATGACTTGTTCGTGTCGAGTTTGTCCAAGTACTTTTTACTTGGTCGCATATTGAGTCAATTTCCAGCGGCGTGATCTCACTCGGCGGGTCAGGGCTCGGGAATGGTTTCGATGTCCTCGACTGTTAATACGGATGCGTAGTTACTGTTGAGGATTCTGTCCATCTGTTTACTGTCCTGAGTTACAGATCCAGTCTCGTCTGTCAGGGGACCAATATTAGATTTTACTTTCATTTTCGATCTTATTTACGTGAAGAATTTCTTGAGTTAGTTTTGATTTCGCGCGCTATTTGCTTTTCATAGTTGCGTTTGCTACTCCGGAATAAGGCTGCGACAAGCTCTGAGGCTGTTGTGGTACTGTGCTGGCTTCGGCCGTAGCATTCTCTTTCATCAAATTATAATTCCTTTTTTAGGTTTACTGCCCTTTATTTATCTGGTCATCCACGGTGGATCTACGGTCCATTTACTCGCCTGGATTTCGTAGGCACTGTAGCCTTCTCTACTTGCAACAGCTTATCTTTGAAGACGTTCCACGCGTTGTCGATTGTATTGTCGGTGATTCCAAGTTGGTCCCAGGTCGTAGGGGGAAGCAGTGCACGGGCTAAGTTGAAATTTCCTTTTTTGTAATCTGGTATCACTGATGGATTATCTACGCGTTTGTGACATATGTTGATATTAAAACGGATTAAGTGGTGATCGCACCCATTAAGTTTCTCACCAACTGTACAGTCGCGAATGAGGTCGGGGTCGCTTACTAATACCAGATCCAGCAGATTGTTTTCTCTTGTTGGTTGAGTTACAACTTGAGTGAGGAACGAATCCTCCACCATTTCTAAAAGCCTGTTACCCTCTTGATCTCCAGTCATCAGTCCCCAGTCAATGTTAGGGCAATTAAAGTCCCCAATTATAATTGCTTCCTTGCTTTGTGTTAGAGAGTGAATCTCTTCGTAGAGGGCAGTGTCATCGGCTGCCTGTTGTTTCGGAGGCCTGTATACGGTTGTAAGTGTTAGTTTCTTGTTATTTGCGGTTATTTCCACATAGACATAATCGTATTTCTCTGCGTCCTGTTTGTCTATTTTTATGGCAGGGAGTGTACTTTTTACGTAGCAAACTACTCCTCCTCCTTTCTTGTGCTTTCGACTTTTGTGGAAGCTTTCGTACCCAGGGAATGACATTTCGGATTCTAGATGGGTAGAGTTGGCCCAAGTCTCTGTGATGGCTACCACATCTGGTTTCTCTGTTGCAATATACGCCCTAATTTCGTCCTTTTTGGGTATTAAACTACGTGCATTTGTGTACATGATAGAAATGTGGCCGTGACGAGTTGTACCAGTTCGCTTGTCGGAGGCGTGGTTAGTTACACAGTTTCTTGTGAGTCGCACTGACGCTACGGGTTGGTTGATCAAGGGCTGCCTTTGCCCCGTCCCCGCCCGCCGTTTTTTGAAAGGCTTTTCGAAAAGCTTTTCACTGCCTCGTCCAGAAGCCTCCCGAAACGCGCCGATCCATCCTCATTCAGATGTAGTCCATCGCTCCAAGACAAGTCTGGGCGCTCAAGGAAGTGGTGCCAGGCGTTTGTAAACGCCACGCCTTCGTCGTCACAAATTTCCTTCAGACTAGTATTGATGTTGCTCGCTTTGCTGTTGAAGCCGGCGTAAGCGCTGATTCTGTGTAGAATTCCAGAGACAATGACGTGAGGGGACTTGGTCTTGTAACGCCGAATGACCTGACGGTATTTTGATAGTAGGGCCTGAGTTTGAGTAGACTGAACGTCATTTGTCCCCGCGTGAATCAAATAAAATGTGTCTTCCTTCGCGAGTTCCGTGACAGCATCGACAGCTGAAGTAATGTCGTCCAGTTTGGCTCCTGAATACAATAACGCCTCCGCGTCTCTGTAGATAGGAAGAGCAGGAGAGAGAGAGAGGAACTGAAAGAATGAAAGGAAGGGGATAAAAGAAGGCAGAGGAAAGCAAGACGAGAAGGGGAAGAGAGTAGAAGGAAGAGATTGAATCTGATGCTCTCCTCCAATCTGCAGCCTCTTTTTCCCTCCTCTTATCTCTCGTATCTCCTTCCTCTCAATTCCCTTCCCCTTGCTCTCAAACTGACTGCCCTCTCACCCTTTCCCTTCCACCTCCTCCTCCTCCTCCTCGTCCTCCTCCTCCTCCTCTTCATTCCTTTACATATATTCCTCTCTTGTTTACCTATCTATCTTCCTCCTTTCCTCACTTCCTGCCATCTTGTTTTCTCTCCATTTCTCCATCACCTCTCCTCCTGCTCCCCACGTCCTGCTTTTACCATCTTTTTTATTCCTCCTTGTTTCTCTCTCCCTTTTACCGCAGAACATCACATCTTCCTTTTGCGTCTTTTTCCTTTCCTACTTTCCTCTTTGCTTCTCTCTCCGCTGCTCTATCTTACCTCTTCCTTCTCTTCTTTTTCTCGTCTTTCCTTTCTTCCTCCTCACATATTAATTATATTTCAACCTTCTTCTTTCCTGTCTACTCTTATCTACCGTCCTTCTTTGCTTTCCTCTTCCGCCATACTTTCTTACCTCCTCCACCTCTTCCTCCTCCTCCTCCTCCTCCTCCTCCTTCCCTCCCTGCTCCCCATACTTTCTTCCGTCTCAATTTTCATGCCACATTTCTTTCCTCCTTGTCCGCTTTTCACCAGCTTACGCCCACCTTCCTTTTACTTCCTCCCTTCCTCCTCCCTCCTTCTCTTCTTTCACGCTTCCCGCTCTCCCTCTTCCGCTTCCTTGCTACTTATTACCTCCCTTCTTTGAGTTCTTTCCTCCTACTATGAAACTTTTCATCCTTTCTTTCCGCCTTTCTTCCTTTCTCCTTTCGTCCCTCCCTCCTTTCATCCGTGCACTTGCTCCAGCCTTCTCTCTTTTTCTCTACTTTCGCTTTTTACTCACACCTTTTCTCACCTGATTTTCTTCCCTCCTTCCCTCGCTACCCTCTAATCCCAAGTCGTTTTCCTTTTATCTGTTTCTTCCTCCTTCCTCTCTTCCTTCCCCTCCTCCCTTAAGCTATTTCTTCATACCTCCTTTCCTTCCTGACCTTTCTTCCTTCCCCAGCTACCGTCACACACCAAGTCATCTTCCTTTCATCCTCTCCTCCCCCTTCTTTCTCTTCTTCCCTCCACTTCTCCGAATCTCCATTGGCCTCTCCTCCACACTGGGTCCAAAAACCTTCAAGGAATATCTTGCAAACGCGAATTATTAAGGGAGAGAGAGAGAGAGAGAGAGAGAGAGAGAGAGAGAGAGAGAGAGAGAGAGAGAGAGAGAGAGAGAGAGAGAGAGAGAGAGAGAGAGAGAGAGAGAGAGAGAGAGAGAGAGAGAGAGAGAGGAGAGAGAGAGAGAGAGAGAGAGAGGATATTTTATACACTGTCTGTCTCCACCCAACGCCTTTCTCCTGCCTCTTGTCTCTCTCTGTCTTTAGCTCTCTCTCTCTAAAAAGTGTCACGTATCACAATAAGATATTTTTTTTTTATTATTATTATTACTATTATTATTATCATTATTATTTTTATTATCATTACCATTAATAATATCAATATAATCATGATCCTACCAACCAACCAAGCTACATGCAGGCAATTAGTCAGTAAGTGTCAGTCAGTAAGCGAGTAAATCAGTCATTCAGTCTGTCAGCTCGTCAGTCAGTTCATTTACCAGTTGGCAAATCATTTCGTCAGTCAGTCAATTAGTTGAATGGGTATGGATCCAATTACTCAGTCATCCAGTCAGTGAGTCAGCTGATTAGTTCATCGCCAGCATAATCAATCAATCAGTAAATAAGGTCGCAATCGCCATAGTCATTCATTCATTCAGTCTCCCTTCTCCTCCTCCACCTATACAACCTTCTCCTTCTCCTCCTCCACTCCTTCCGCTTGGCATGGTGTCTATCTCCTCCTCTGCTTGTTCCTCCCGCTTCTCAGTTCGCTCATCTTCCTCCTCCTCCATTTTCTCCTTCCGATTTACTTTCTCCCTGATGAATTTCCTGTAATCTCTTTCGCTGATCTCACACTTCCTCCTCCTCCTTTTCCCCCTCTTACCAAAATCCCAATTATGTTACTACTGTTTCGTCTTTTATTTCTCCTCGTTCGCTTTTCCTTCCATATTCCACTTATCCCTAACCACCAGTACCCAACCAGTAACCATCCCGTTACCATCAGTAGATCCCGTACCTTGAATCCACCTCATCCTTGTTTGCATATTTTTGGTGAACAGACTAAGGATGTTTCTAGTTGGGAGTCGCTCTTGATTATAAACTGACATTTGAGAAGCACATACGTTCCACGTCTTCCACTGTTGCACAGAAGACAGGCTTGCTTCGGTAGTGCTTCAAAACATTTGCTTGTGACTCAACTGTAATCAAATCTTTGTATGCATTAATTTTGCCACACTGAGTATTGTGCTCCTGTTTGGATGTCTGCTGCCAATTGCCATTTAAAGTTACTTGACAGAGCTATCAATTCAACTAAATTTATTTCTCCGGCACTTGTTCTTGATCTTGACATTGGCATCAAGTTGGTGCCCTCAGCATTTTATTTGAAGTTTTTAAGAATAATCGGCATCCCTTACAGTTTACACAATGCTTTGCCTGTTCCTTTTACTCATGCCCGGGTCACGAGGTTTGCTCTTAGTCAAAACGATCTTGCTTTAAATCCCACAAATTTTTGCACGACACAATTCTCACGATGTTTTCTTCCGTCGTTGACAAATTTACGGAATCAGTTACCCAATGAGACTGTCCTTTCTGCAGACATTTCTACATTTAAGTCTCGTGTGAATTTCTGTTTAAAATAGTATTTTTATTTTTCCTCCTTTTGGCTTTGACTGGCCAGTTTCTTAACTATTCGTTGCCTTTGCTTCTCTTCAGTACCTTTTGGTATTTTGTGTGGTTCAACTTGTTGTATCTGCACCCTGAAGGGAGGCTTTGGTAACTTATCATAATAATAATATTAACCACACACACCTTATCACCCTCCTACACAGCTTTCTCCTCCTCCTCCTCCTCCTCCTCCTCCTCCTCCCACCGCCTCTTTCAGAAGTAACAACACACTTCAAGGAACGGTGCGGCATCAGGCAATTTAATTTTCTCACAATCTTCACGTAAGTTAAGAGGACGGGAATATGATAATGGATATAGATTGTGTAGCCGCGAAGCAGACGATGTAAAGTGTGCCCCGGAGACCACTTGAGCCACCCCTTCGAAATACATCTTCTACCTCCTCATCCCGTTTTTTTTCGTTTTATTTCTTTCGTGAGTAAACAGAAGAAAGAAAATGGTGTCTTGGATACTCTCTCTCTCTCTCTCTCTCTCTCTCTCTCTCTCTCTCTCTCTCTCTCTCTCTCTCTCTCTCTCTCTCTCTCTCTCTCTCTCTCTCTCTCTCTCTCTCTCTCTCTCTCTCTCTCTCTCTCTCTCTCTCTCTCTCTCTCTCTCAACACGGGCCCAAAGAAAATGCATCCACGCGTCAATTATGAACAACAATGAAAACGATTACTGTCCCTTCACCCCCTTCCTCCCAACCTTCCATATCTCCCTACTTTCTCACCCATTAATTCATTTTCCCATTCACCTCACCCATCCACACACTCTCACAAACCTAACCCCCTCATCCACATCCGACTCACGTTCCCCACCCATTCTCATCTCACCCGCTTCTCACACACCCAAGTCATCCACCTTGCCATCCATCTAATACACTGTCACCCGTCTCGCTGCTCGGTGACCGCATATCGAAAGGGTGGAGGAGAGGGAATTTTAAGAGATGGGGGTGGTGGTGGGGTGGTGAACATAAGAACATAAGAACGCATGAGTCTACAAGAGGCCGGTAGGCCTGTACGAGGCAGTTCCTTTGACCCTAAGCTTCCGTGTATCTAACCCCACCTAATATTGCTGTCCATGAATTTATCTAGTCTATTTTTGAATGTGACAATTGTATTGGCACTCACCACATGACTGCTAATCCTATTCCACTCATCCACCACCCTGTTAGTAAACCAATTTTTGCCTATGTCCCTGTTGAGTCTGAATTTATCCAGTTTAAACCCGTTACTTCGTGTCCTACCCGGTTCTCTTACCAACAAAACCTTATGAATGTCTCCCTTATTAAAGCCCTTCATCCATTTATAAACCTCGATCATGTCTCCACGCACCCTTCGCCTTTCTAGAGAATGCAAGTTTAACTGTTTGAGTCTTTCCTCGTATGGCAAGTTTCTCAACCCCTGAATCATCTTAGTCATCCTCCTCTGCACCGATTCTAACATATTGATATCCATTCTATAGTAAGGTGACCAGAACTGAACCGCATAGTCAAGATGAGGTCTAACTAATGCTAAATATAATTTGAGGAAGACTTCGGGGCTTCTGTTGCTTACGCTCCTTGAAATAAATCCCAGTACCCTATTAGCTCGATTTCTAGCTTGAATGCATTGTGCCCTTGGACGGATATCAGAGCTCACTAAGACCCTAAATCCTCTCACTTTTAAACCTGCTTATGAGAGTGTCATTTAAGCAATAGTTATGTGAGGGGTTGTTCCTACCTACACTCAGAATACTGCCTTCCCTACATTGAACTCCATCTGCCATTTATCCGCCCAGTCATACAATCTGTTGAGTTCACCTTGGAGAATACTAGCGTCCTGATCCGACTCAATTAGTCTACCGATCTTGGTATCATCTGCAAATTTAATAACATCACTACTAATTCCTGTATCTAAGTCATTGATATAAATAATAAACAAAAGTGGACCTAATACCGAACCTTGTGGGACCCCACTCGTAACACATCCCCAGTCAGATCTTTTACCATTGATTTGCACTCTTTGCTTCCTATTGCTAAGCCACGCCTTGACCCAGTTCAAAACTTTACCCTCTACTCCGTGAGCCTGTAATTTAAGCAACAGTCGTTGGTGAGGAACTTTGTCAAACGCTTTACTAAAATCAAGATAGATTACATCATAATTTTCATCTCTGTCAACCGCCTCAAATACTTTATTGTAGAAGGAAAAGCGATTGGTGAGGTATGACCTACCTTTTGTGAACCCATGCTGCGAGTCGTGAATTAAGCCGTACCGGCCCCTGAGATGTGTTTCACCATTTTTTTTTCTAATAAATTCCCTTCTTTAACCCAATCTCGTTTTTTAGTCCACGAGTCATCCACTTAGGATCATTGTTTTCTTTTCTAAGTGTTCGCTGTGGTATATGCTGTCCTTGCCCCTCTACTATTACTCTAACTAAGTTATTGTAAGACATTTCTACCTGGTTCTCCTGGCTCTCCAATCCGCAGTTCTGGCCCTCATGAATCCCTAAATTATCCCAGTTTACCCCTTCAAGATGTCTTCGAAGCCCCTCGTAATTTGCTCTTCTGAAATCTGGCACTAACACTGGGTTTGGTTCGCGGGTTACCGCCCAGTCTAAGCTAAAACGAACCGTTCTGTGGTCACTATTTCCTAACTCTCCGCCCACCTCCAACTCACGTAGCAAGTTCCCATTATTGGTTTGGACTAAGTCTAATATGTTATCTCCTCTGGTAGGCTCAGTATCTACCTGCTTAAGGAAATTATCTTGTATAACTTCAAGAAAGTCCTCGGCTTCCAGGTCACCCACTAGGTCTTCCCAGTCTATCTTCCTATAATTAAAGTCCCCCATTACGCAGACATTTCTACTCATACTCGCCCTGTCAATCTCCTGTAGTAATATACTCGTGTCCTGCCTGTTAAGGTTAGGTGGCCTGTACATAACTCCTAGAGTTAGTTTTTCTTTCCCTTTGTAAACGTCCACCCAAACTGATTCTGAATCCATGTTAGTTTTGACTGAATTGTTAACTAAACATTTAGGTGAGTCTTTAACATATAGAGCAACTCCACCTCCCTTTCTGCCCCTTCTGTCTTTGTGAAACATCTGATAACCCGTTATTTCAAATTCTGATCTAAAATTTCTATTAGCAGTGTCTATCCATGTCTCAGTGATCGCTATTATGTCAAAATTTTCTGAACAAGCTTCACCCATTAGCAAGTCTATCTTGTTTCTGAGGCTCCTGCTGTTAGTATAGAAGATTCTTAGCCCGTCCTCTGTTACCTCCCTAGAATTACTTCTAAGCTGCCTAGTTATATTATGAGCAAGATGTCCCCTCCCATTACTCCTCCCATTGCTCCCATTGTGGTGGGTGAAGAGGAGGAATAAAAGGAGGTAGTGGAGGAGGTGGAGGGAGAGATGAATGTGGTGGCTAGGTGGAAGGGATGTGGTAGGGGAGGTGGTGGAAGAGATGGAGGTGGTGGTTGAGTGGCAGTGGAAGGGGAGGAAAAGAAGGAAGTGATGGAGTAGGTGAAGAAAGAGACGCGAGTGTTGTTTGGGTCGCAGTGGAGGAAGAGGTGGAGCTGATGGGTGAATTGAGATGATGCGTGAAACAGCGGGGAAATGATGCTAAAGTTTCGTTTTCTTTACCGATTGCTTAGTTTAGTTTCCCAGATAATCCTTTTGAAGTGGTTGCTGACTTTGTCATGCCATCAACCTTTAAACACACACACACACACACACACACACACACACACACACACACACACACACCGCTCCGATAGCTCAGTGGTTAAAGCTCTGCGCGGCCAGGCTTCGCGGCTTGGCTGGGGGAGGATTGAGCCCCACTCACGCCAGGATTTTCCGCTGGTAAAGAGCGGTTACTGTCCCCCCTTGTGCAAGGAGGATGGTGTGTGTGGTGTGTGAAGGTCTCAGCAGTACCCAGAAATCGACTACAATATAATGAGCCTTGCTCTAATCGGAAGGGTACCTGCTGGCGACGACGAGTCCAGCTAGTGATCAGGACGTCGGTGAATTACACACACACACACACACACACACACACACACACACACACACACACACACACACACACACACATAAAAGAAAAACACTAGAGAAAGCATAAACTCGTCCCGGCCACAACATGTTCCGGTAAAGTCTAAAAATAAAACACACACACGCAGACTTATTAACGGACCAAGTTAAGGCGGACCAAACAGAGCAGCACGAGTCACACACGAGGAAAACACCGGCCCGCAGCGCTGCACGGAGGGGGAAAATAACACGGAAATGAGCGAAAGTAACGGACAAAAAAAAATGGTTGACCTTGGGCGTGAGGAAAAAGTAATTAGAGCTAAAGTCTGGCTGTATTATACTACCCAGGAAACCGTGGCCGCGCAGGTATAAAATGTGAATAAAAGGCGTATAATGTAAAAAGGTACGGTAATTTGGACTTCTAAGGAGAAAAACGTAAATACACAACGAGGGAGAAGGGGGTTGAAGGGAGAGGGGGATGGGAGGAAGGGTGGCACAAACAGGTCAGTATGGGGAAGGGGGGGGGGGGTTGAGGCAGGTAAGGCTAGAAAGGTGGAGGGGAAGGCAAGGAAAGGGAAGGGGGGGAAGGGAAGGGAAGGGAAGAGAAATGGAGGGAAGGGAAGAGAAGGGGAAAGGAGGGAAAAGAAGAGAAGGAAAGGGAAGATAAAGGAAGGGAATGAAAGGGAAAGGAAGGGAAAAGAAGGGAAGGGAAAGGGAGGGAATGAATGGGAAGGGAAGGAAAATGGAGGAAAAAGAAGGGAAAGTATGAGAAACATGGAAACATGGAAACATGTAAATGCAGGCAACAGAAAGCCTATTGGCTCATTACGAGGTCGCCCGCTTGGGTGATTTAATCTGCTCGATCGCCACTTGGGGCTTGGTGAGCAGATGAAAGCACCTCGATATTGAGGAGCAGATGGAAGCCCCTAGTTATTCAGTTTACTCCCGACGCAGCGAAATGACGGTCGATTCTATATTTGAAGGAGTTGATGGTATTCGCAATCACTACTTCTGAGGGAAGATTGTTCCAGTGGCGGATGACTCGGTTTGAAAAGAAACTCCTTCCAATGTCTGTGTTACATCGACTCGACTGAATGGGTAAACCGTTATTTCTAGTTCTTGAGTTGGTTTGCAGTTCAAAGAATTTGGAGTAATCGACGTTATTGAACTTTTTTAGATACTTGAAGACTTGAATCATATCCACTCGTAGGCGTCTTTTCTCCAATGTAAAGAGATTGAGTCGCTTGAGTCGTTCCTCGTACGGTTGAGCCCTGAAGGTTGGAATCATCTTTGTGGCGCGTCGTTGAATCCTTTCCAGTAGAGCAATGTCCTTTCTGTAATTGGGAGACCAGAACTGCACTGCATACTCGAGGTGCGGTCTTACCATGGAATTATACAAGGATAGCATCACGTCTGGTGTTTTACACTCGAAGTTCCTCGCTATGAACCCGAGCATAATGTTGGCCTTGTTGTATGCTTTTTTACAGTGATTCGCGTGTTTCAGGTCACTGCTGATAGTGACTCCAATATCCTTTTCCTCCTGCATCGCTTGCAGAGGTCTCCCATTCATGATGTATGTATGGTTACTATTTCCGGACCCAATGTGCATGACTTTGCATTTGTCAAAATTAAAAGACATTTGCCATTTTTCCGACCATTCGATAATGTGATTGAGGTCTTTCTGAATGATTTCGCAGTCGGTCTTTGTGAGGGCATCTCCACCCACCTTGGTGTCATCTGCAAATTTCGATATTGTGGATTTCAGTCCTGATTCTAGGTCATTGATATATATGATAAAGAGGATGGGTCCCAACACTGACCCTTGAGGCACTCCACTAGTGACTGGAAGCCAATCGGAAGGCTGTCCGTTGAGTAGTACTCGTTGTTTTCTGTCGGTGAGCCAATCTCTTATCCACGCGATCAGATTGGCTCCGATGCCCGCCGAGTGCAGTTTCTTAAGGAGTCGCTCGTGCGGTACCTTGTCGAAGGCTTTCTGAAAGTCCAGGTATATAACATCACTGGGAATGTAGGCATCCCATTTCTTATATATACCTTGGAAGAAGTCTAATAAACTCGTTAGGCAGGAGCGCTTGTTTCTGAAGCCATGCTGGGTGTCGGAGATTATATTATTGTTTTCTAGAAACTTAATAAGTTTATCTCTAATAATATTTTAGAGTATTTTTCCTGCCACTGATGTCAAACTTATGGGCCTGTAGTTTAATGCAACGCTTTTGTCTCCTTTTATGAAAATCGGTGTTACGTTCGCCATCTTCCAGTCTTCCGGGACCTTGTTTAGTTGGACTGACCGGTTGAATATGTTAGTGAGTGGTTGAAGTATTTGTTGTTTAAGCTCTTTTAATAACCGCGGGGACAAACTGTCGGGTCCCGTTGACTTGTTAGTGTCGAGTTTGTCCCAGTACTTTTTTACTTCTTGGTCGCATATTGTGTCAATTTCCAGCGGCGTGATCTCACTCGGCGGGTCAGGACCCTCGGGAATGGTTTCGATGTCCTCGACTGTGAATACGGATGCGAAATTACTATTGAGGATTCTGGCCATCTGTTTACTGTCCTGAGTTACAGATCCAGTCTCGTCTGTCAGGGGACCAATATTGGATTTTACTTTCTTTTTCGATCTTATGTACGTGAAGAATTTCTTGGAGTTAGTTTTGATTTCGCGCGCTATTTGCTTTTCATAGTTGCGTTTGCTACTCCGAATAAGGCTGCGACAAGCTCTGAGGCTGTTGTGGTACTGTGTGCTGGCTTCGGCCGTAGCATTCTCTTTCATCAAATTATAATTCCTTTTTTTTAGGTTTACTGCCCTTTTTATATCTCTGGTCATCCACGGTGGATCTACGGCCCCATTTACTCGCCTGGATTTCGTAGGCACTGTAGCCTTCTCTACTTGCAACAGCTTATCTTTGAAGACGTTCCACGCGTTGTCGATTGTATTGTCGGTGATGCCAAGTTGGTCCCAGGTCGTAGGGGGAAGCAGCACACGGGCTAAGTTGAAATTTCCTTTTTTGTAATCTGGTATCACTGACGGATTATCTACGAGTTTGTGACATATATTGATATTAAAACGGATTAAGTGGTGATCGCACCCATTAGGTTTCTCACCAACTGTACAGTCGCGAATGAGGTCGGGGTCGCTTACTAATACCAGATCCAGCAGATTGTTTTCTCTTGTTGGTTGAGTTACAACTTGAGTGAGAAACGAATCCTCCACCATTTCTATAAGCCTGTTACCCTCTTGATCTCCAGTCATCAGTCACCAGTCAATGTTAGGGCAGTTAAGTCCCCAATTATAATTGCTTCCTTGCTTTGTGTTACAAAGTGAATCTCTTCGTAGAGGGCAGTGTCATCGGCTGCCTGTTGTTTCGGAGGCCTGTATACGGTTGCAAGTGTTAGTTTCTTTTTATTTGCGGCTATTTCCACGTAGACAGAATCGTATTTCTCTGCGTCCTGTTTGTCTATTTTTATGGCAGGGAGTGTACTTTTTACGTAGCAGACTACTCCTCCTCCTTTCTTGTGCTTTCGACTTTTGTGGAAGCTTTCGTACCCAGGGAATGACAGTTCGGATTCTAGATGAGTAGAGTTTGCCCAAGTCTCTGTGATGGCTACCACATCTGGTTTCTATGTTGCAATATACGCCCTAATTTCGTCCTTTTTGGGTATTAAACTACGTGCATTTGTGTACATGATAGAAATGTGGCCGTGACGAGTTGTACCAGTTCGCTTGTCGGAGGCGTGGTTAGTTACACAGTTTCTTGTGAGTCGCACTGACGCTACGGGTTGGTTGATCAAGGGCTGCCTTTGCCCGGTCCTCGCCTGCCGTTTTTTGAAAGGCTTTTCGACAAGCTTTTCACAGCCTCGTCCAGAAGCCTCCCGAGACGCGCCAATCCAACCTCATTCAAGTGTAGTCCATCGTTCCAAAACAAGTCTGGGCGCTCAAAGAAGTGATGCCAGGCATTTGTAAACGCCACGCCTTCGTCGTCACAAATTTCCTTCAAACTAGTATTGATGTTGCTCGCTTTGCTGTTGAAGCCGGCGTAAGCGCTGATTCTGGGTAGAATTCCAGAAACAATGACGTGAGGGGACTTGGTCTTGTAACGCCGAATGACCTGACGGTATTTTGATAGTAGGTCCTGAGTTTGAGTAGACTGAACGTCATTTGTCCCCGCGTGAATCAAATAAACTGTGTCTTCCTTCGCGAGTTCCGTGACAGCATCGACAGCTGAAGTAATGTCGTCCAGTTTGGCTCCCGGAATACAATAACGCCTCCGCGTCTCCGTATTCCTGCCGCAGAATTCTGTTAATTGACCTCTAACCAGCGAGTCCCCCACAAGTCTAACAGATGTTTTCAGCTTGTCTGTGCCCCGAAACTGTGTCTGATCTACGCAGACCACAGCAGGAAGAATGGTCTTGTGGCGTCTAATGGATGAGTAGTGAGGAGTGGGAGTGTGGTGGTGACTGGACGTGGAGGCGTTAGGAGGGCTGGTAGAGGAGAGGGACAAGGGGGAGCCAAGGGAAGATGAGGAAGAGGCGGAAGGGGTTGACTGCGGGGGAGTAGAGGAGGAGGATGTTGAGGATGTGGAGGGGGGAGAAGAAATGTATGAGGAGGTGGCAGAGGCGGAGGAGGAGGAAGGGGCGGAAGGGGTTGACTGGGGAGGAGTAGAGGAGGAGGATGTTGAGGATGTGGAGGAGGGGGGAGAAGAAATGTATGAGGAGGCGGCAGAGGCGGAGGAGGAGGAAGAGGCGGAAGGGGTTGGCTGGGGGGGAGTAGAGGAGGAGGATGTTGAGGATGTGGAGGAGGGGGCAGAGGTGGAGGAGGAGGAAGGGGCGGAAGAGAAGAGTGAGGAAGAAGAAGGGGAGGAGGAAGAGTAGGTCGTGGTGGTGATGGTGGGATGGGTGGGGGAGGGGGCGGGGGTGATGGCGGTGCTGGTGGTGGAGGGTGAAGAAGGGGGGGTGTTGGCGGCCTGTGGTGATGAGGTGGAGGAGGGAAGGGAGGAGGCGGGGGTGATGGCGGTGCTGGTGGTGGAGGGTGAAGAAGGGGGGGTGTTGGCGGCCTGTGGTGATGAGGTGGAGGAGGGAAGGGAGGAGGCGGGGGAGGGATGAGAAATGGAGGGGGCTGAGGAGCAGGAGGTATGTGATCTAGTCAAAATTTCGGTGAACGAAGAAAAAGAAGAAGGAGGAGTAGGGAGTTGAGGGAATGACATCATGGTGTCCCAGAGCAACGCATTGGAGCGTTGTAGATCCTCGTTGGTTGGTTGTAGTGCCTGAATACGTAAGTCTAAGACACAGTACCTACACATTGAGTCGCTGGTTTGGTAGTGAATCGCAGCATATTTCTTTGAACAATTACAGCAATTGAAATAGTTGGACGGCATGATTACTTCTTTTTTTATTTACTGTTGCAAGACGATAACTGTGTGCTTTACAGTTAAGATGAATTTTGTATCCGCGTGGGCTATGGTGAACACCTGGAGGGAGGCGACTTTAAATCGGTCGAGTCACGCGGGAGAGTTTGAGGTGTGGCGTCTATGAGGGCCCACACGTGTTTTCCCTCCGGGATTAAAATTCTCTGGGGGATTAAACTTTTCCTCCTTTTCAAAACAGGTGCGCTGGTATACGGGTCAAGCTTTGTACTTCTACGTTAGTGACAGATTTTCTACGTTAGTTAGACACAAGAAGCTCACTGTCTTTCACTGGGTGCTGTGTTAGGTCGTGTAGTTGTAATCCTACTGAGGAAAGACAGGAAACACAAAAAAGTCGATATATAACTTAACCGCTCAGCTCAGCAGGGAAGTCCTCTCACTGTAAGGTAATCCTCGCAACACTTCAAACACTAGTTAGACGCGTCACAGCACTGAGTTAGACGTTAATTAATTAGGTTGAGTGGTGCTAAATAAGACAAGTAAACAAGCACAGTTAGTCGTTCGATTTCTGAGAAGGCGTACGGGCCTATTTAAGTAACGGTTAATTAAAAACGTGGATGAACGGATTTCAAAAGTTGTGACGTTAAAATGTAATACACGGAGTCGATTCACACACAAAATAACAAGTGTCGTTTCACCAGACGAGGTGAAAAGCAAGGTTAAGGTTTGATGCCGCAGCAGCAAGGTCAACGTCCGTCCCTTTGAGGAGGTCAGGCGAGACTGGGAATGAAAAGGAAGGGACGGGAAGGGAAAGGGAGGGAATGAAGGGAAAGGAAGGAAATGAAAGGGTAAAGAAGGACATGGAAGGGAAAAGAGGGAAGAGGTGGGAAGGAGGAAGACAGGTAGGGAAGGGAAGGGAAGGGAAGGGAAGGGAAGGGAAGGGAAGGAAAAGGAAGGGAAGGGAGAGGAAGGGGATGGGAGGGGGATGAAGGGAAGGGCAGCTCACCTGGCGTAATTAGTAGCAACATTAGTCTTAAGAAACGGGAGATTACCTACGTAACGAATGAAAGGGAGAATTATCTAAGGGGGAGGTGAGAGGGGGGGTAGGGGGGGGTTGAGACATGACGAGAGTGTGTGTTTATCTTTAGTTTGGGGGAGGAGGAGGAGGGAAAGAAATATGGAGAAACAAGAGGAAAGGAGGAAGATGGCAAGGGTATAGAGAGAGTGCCATGATAACGGGAGAGTTGGAAGAGGACGAAGGAGGATTGGAAGGGAGAGAGGGAGGATATCCAAAGTGGAGAACAGGGGAAAGGGAAAGGAGGGAGAATGAGAGTGATGGAGGAACAGGGGAGGAGGGAGAAGGAGAGGATACAAAGGAAGGTCATGTTTAAGTAAGAGTTGGAGGAAAACGACGGAAAAAAAGGAAGGAGAGGAAGAAAGTGTGAATGAGAGGTAGGAGAGGGTTAAGTTAAACATTGGACGAGAGAGAGAGAAGAGAGTGAAACATGCAAAGAGCGAAAGGAAAAGTGCGAGAGAAAATGAAAAGAAGATCGCTGAGGAGACGTGGAGAAGGAAAGGAGATTATTTATAAGGAAAAAAATGGGGAAGGAAATTGAATAAAAATGAAAAAAAAAAGAAAAAAAATGAGAAAAGAAAAAAATGAGGAGGAAAAGGGGTAAAGGAGTAAAAAACGAAAAAAAGATGAATGAAAGGTTGGAAAGGAAAAAAAAACAAATTACAAAGAATATGAAAGGATGAACTGATAAAACTAAGTGGGGAAGAAGAGAAGAAAACAATAAACAGGCTAAAAGAAAACAAACACGAGAAGATGGAAGAAAGAAATCTGAAAATAACGAAATAAGAGAAAGAAAACCAAGAGAAAACAAAAATAATGGAAAACAGAAAAAAGGCAACAGAAGAAAACAAAGAAAACAGTAAAAAAAATAAGAAACTAATGAAAACCAGGGAACAGCAACATGAAGAGAAGGAAAACAACACGACGAAGAGAAAAGAGAAAACGGTGAAGTGGAGGAGACTGGAGAAAAGGAAAAAAAGAAAACGAGTAAAATAAATAAGAGGTGAAATATTGAGGAAAAAACACGAAATGAAGAGAAATCTAGAAAAAAAAACGATGACGGGGAGAACATGGAGGAGAAAATATGACCAGAGAGAAAAAAGGATATAAGGAAAAAGATGAAATAAAAATAAAGAGATGAAAGTCGGAGAAGAAAACGAAACAATGAGAAAACGAAACAATGACGAATGACGAAGAGAAAGAGAAAATGCTGAGGAGGAAACTGGAGGGAAGAGAAGGAAAGACGGAAAACTAGGTGATAAAAGTAAGAGATGAAAAAAAGTAGAAAACAAAAAAAAAATGAAGAGAAAAAAGAAAAAAAACGAAGAGAAAAAATGCAGAGGAGGCCGGAGAGACGAGGAAAGAAAGAAAACGAGTGAAAATAAGAGAAAAATGAAAACCGGGGAAAGAAAAATGAGATGAAAAGAAAACGAAAAAACGACTAGGAAGAGAATGAGAAAACGATGAAGAGAGGAAGAGCCTGGAGAGAGAATAGGAAAGAAGGAGAACGAGGTAATAAAAATAGTCGAGATATCCTGCAGGAATTTCAGAACCCAACAGGAATGTTGCAGCAAAACTGGAATACTGGAATTCCCGCTGGAATATTAGAGATACGTGAACAGGACGAGAATTCAGGCGTCAGGGAATATATATAAAAAAAAAAAAAATACAGCGAAAGAACCACAAAAACGTGACCGAGATAAAGACAGATGGAGAAAATAAAAGAGGCAGAACTTATTATCACTATCAATATTTTCATCATTATTCCTCTATTCCTCTTCGCTCCTCTAAAATCCAGATCAATCCAGACCGAACGTTGTCATCCATTCCAGTACCTCTTATTACCCATCCCTGCATTAATCACCTGAAGTCGCCCTCTCTGTATTATTCACAAGTGCCGCGATGTATTGCTTTTCTTTCCATTTAGTATTCCGTTAATCTCCGTACCGGCGTCCTATTCACCACGTCACACTAATACATTTATAGGAAGCACCACGCGCCGCTTCCCATTCTCTTCCTTCCTCTCTGAAGGCCTGCCCCGCGACCCTTTACACACGTAGTACACGGTGGGCGTTTATCTACGAGTTAGTTCAAGCATCAAATCGTGTGCTTCAGTCTGAGTGAGCAATCTCTCTTGAAACTAAAAACATACTTAATCCAAGTCAGTTTGGTTTTCGTCGTGGTCTAAACACTTTCGATGCCTTGAGAACATATTCAGAAGAAATCTATAACACTTTAGATAATAAACAGTCATTATTAAGCATCTTTGTTGACTTCACCAAAGCTTTTGATACAGTCAGACACGATATATTATTACGTAAGTTGTATTACTATGGAATTAGAGGTATTATTCATGACTGGTTTCAGGATTACTTATCCCACAGAACTCAATCAACCAAATTCCACACTTGTCTATCTGCATCTCTATCTATTCAATACGGTGTTCCACAGGGCAGTGCCTTAGGTCCAATCCTGTTTCTGTTATATATAAATGATATTACTTACATATTTACAAACCTTAAAACAATCCTTTTTACAGATGACTCAACCTTAAATATTACTGGTGAGAATCCTACTGACATGATGCATACAGCAAACACTGACCTACAAATCTTTCATAAATGGTGTCTGAGTAATAGATTAACAGTAAACTTAAACAAAACATTTTATAAGCTATTTACTAATAAGTCACCATCAATGCTTCCGTCCCTATTTTTTTCCCATGACATTATAAGCAGAGCTAATAAACATACATTATTAGGAATAACGTATGATGATACCATGACCTTTAAGCATCACGTAACAAACCAAATCTTTAAACTATCCAGGCTAGTATCTCTGTTATATCAAATTAAAGAATTAATGCCAATTGTTGTTTTGAAAATGTTATATAACGCACATGTCTTACCACACCTGTATTACTGTACACCTATCTGGTGCAACACCTACCCCACACACCTGTTACCTCTGTTTAGACTTCAAAAGAAAATGATAAGAATTATTACAAACAGTGACTACTTTGCCCACACACAACCTCTCTTCAAAGAAACAAATTCTTTAAAGCTTTTTGACATAAATAAGTTTCAAATTGGTATTTACATGTATAAAACGATCAAAAGTGAAACCTCCGTGTCCTTACAGCCACAACATACTTATTTCACCCGTACTCATGAAAATTTTCGTACACCTGCCCATAATTTAACACTTTTTCAACACTCACTTTCTTATTCAGGACCTAAAACCTGGAATTCTATTCCTAATAATAATAAAGCTCTAAATTCAATACACTCCTTTAAAAAACAATTTAAAAAACATATTCTTCTCAGTTATAATTATTAAGTCCATGTATCATCTGTCAGAGTGTGTCCTCAGCTTAATCAATTATTACCTTATATATTATTATTGTATTAATACTATTACTTACATTATCATTTACAGTACTACCATATTATTTTTATAAATCAATTACAATTTTTGTACTAATGATATTGTGTTAATATTATCACTTTAATTATTATTTACACTGCTATTACTTTATAATTATCACAATGTTAATTATTATTATTATTACTATAACTATTATTATTATTATTATTATTATTATTATTATTATTATTATTATTATTATTATTATTATTATTATTATTATCATTATTATCATCATTTTACTTTTGTCATATAATATATGTTTGTATGTGTATACATATGTATATATATATATATATATATATATATATATATATATATATATATATATATATATATATATATATATATATATATATATATATATATATATATATATATATATATATATATATAAGTTTCGCAATGTTGCCTCTCTTTCTATCTTCTATCGATATTTCCACGCTGACTGCTCTTCTGAACTTGCTAACTGCATGCCTCCCCCCCCGCCCGCGGCCCCGCTGCACTCGACTTTCTACTCATGCTCATCCCTATACTGTCCAAACCCCTTATGCAAGAGTTAACCAGCATCTTCACTCTTTCATCCCTCACGCTGGTAAACTCTGGAACAATCTTCCTTTATCTGTATTTCCTCCTGCCTACGACTTGAACTCTTTCAAGAGGAGGTATCAGGACACCTCCTCCGAAACTGACTTATCTTTCGGCCACCTCTTTGGATTCTTTTTAGGAGCAGCGAGTAGCAGGCTTTTTTATTAATGTTTACTTTTTGTGCCCTTGAGCTGTCTCCTTTGCTGTAAAAAAAAAATATATATATATATATATATATATATATATATATATATATATATATATATATATATATATATATATATATATATATATATATATATATATATATATATATATATATATATATATATATATATATATATATATATATATATATATATATATATATATATATATATATATATATTTGCACTATTGATTATATCCAGCACCTAAGTTTCTAGTACTGCCCAAAAATCTCCCAGCTTTAAATGGGCTCCCTGCACTACAAAATTATTGTAAATACATAATTGTATAAAGGGATAATAAAATGTTTCAAATGTTTCAATGGTGGTGGCGATGATAGGTGTGGTGATGCTTGTAGTAGCGGTTGTGGTAGTAGTAGTAGTAGTAGTAGTGGTAGTAGTAGTAGTTGCAATACTAGTGGCAGTTGTTGAAGTCGTAACCGTAGCAGTAATTGTAGCAGGTAGTGGTAAGAAAGGTAAGAAAGTAGTGGTAAGAAAGTACTGATGATATACAAATACTAACATGCATATCAATAATTATCAGATACACAAATTGCTGTGAAATCAATCCAATACTTAATCATTCATCACGGCATCACACTCCCGCCATTCCCTTCCTCCCTCCCCGCCACGACTCCTGTCCTCTCGCCAGTCCTCCTGCCATGACATTTTACACTCAACGTCGTTTTTTTTATAAATTCTAAACTTTATTACATCCTTTTGTTTTAAATTCAGTTTTATTATATGCTTTTATTACTCGAATCTCACATTTATTCCCTCCTTTTCCTGCTCATGATTTCTGTCAGGTCTGGTCATTCGTTCCTTTATCTCCCAGTATTTCTTTTTTTTTAGTTACTCCATTATGTGACGCCAGTGGGGCTATTTTCCTTCACTTTTGTCTGTCTCAATTCATGCATATGTTTTTCAGGCTTTACATTTATCACGTTTTCTTTATTTCGCTCCACGCATGTTCTTTTAGGATAACTTCACCACCGCCAGCAGTACACGTAACTACCCCCCCCCCCACACACACACACACCATCAACACCAGTACCATCAGCTCCTCCAGCATCACCAGTACCACCATCCTCCTCCTCCTCCTCCCAGCCATCACTGCCACTACCACTTAACCCACCACCTAAACCACCAGTACCACAACCACTCTTTATCATTCCATTGACTTTCCACCCATGCCCTCGGGAATAAGACGGGAATACAGGTGTCAGAAAGTAAAAGAAACAAAGACCACTAAAGAGAGAGAGAGAGAGAGAGAGAGAGAGAGAGAGAGAGAGAGAGAGAGAGAGAGAGAGAGAGAGAGAGAGAGAGAGAGAGAGAGAGAGAGAGAGAGAGAGAGAGAGAGAGAGAGAGAGAGAGAGAGAGAGAGAGAGAGAGAGAGAGAGAGAGAGAGAGAGAGAGAGAGAGAGAGAGAGAGAGAGTGTCTACTGTAATACATGTTGGACTAAAATAATAAAACAAATAAAAGCTCTATTTCAGAGATTGCGTTTAGGTGAAGAATATAAGAGTTTCATAGCTTTGGTTAGGCTTAATGTGTCGTGATGAGAGGCTACTCGCCGGGCAGATTCATTTGGACCCGCACGGAACGACACTCGACTCGAAACACCAATATGGAGCCTTGACGAGCTCACGATACTTCGCTCGTTACATCATTACCGGAAGCCTTATGGACGAGCTAAGTATGAAGAACAAATATAAGCTACATACACAACCTTAGAATAATAAAAGATGCATTACGTAAAATTAACACACTATCGAGACTTGCTGCGGCTTGTCTTGCTGACCCTAAGACCCTCCTCTCCTCTCTTCCCCCTCCCTCCTTCCCTCCCAGCTGCCTGAGGTACGACGATTCACTCCTCATCACTCCCTCACACTCACGCTCCCCGGTTCCTTCACACTAATTCCTCAGCACTGTGTCAAATTGAGGCCCCGTTCATGCTACACACACGCACGCCGCCCCGTCCCTCTCGCCGGGGCGGGGCAGAGCGCGACTCACACTCCGATCACCGCCGCGGCGTCATCATCACCGGCCAGGCACCGATGACGTCACGGCCGGCAGCCAATCACAGCACGGAATAACCTCCTTCAAATAATACTAATTATAAATCTTTCTATACCTTCAATTCACTCCTCAGGCGATTCTCAACATGGACAAACCTCATAATCACTGTAATAATCAAGAATAGTCGCACGGGAAGGAGCAAACTGGCAGGACAAGGCTTCAGGCGGCAGGGCGCTCACTCCATCCAACGCACCGGCCTCCTCTGCCACATTTATGGTTTATATGCTGCGTCCCTTCCTGCAAGAAACACACCACACCGTTCCTCACCTTGATTCTCGCGTAGGGCAGCCTCAGCCAGCCGCCGCCAGCCACACGACACGCGCGACACACCCGCCGGGGACCCCAACACTAGGGCTGGGCACGATACGATTCCGGAATCGATTCCAGCGATTCCGCTTCAAGCTTCCAGGTATCGAGTGGTATGACTGGTATCGATACCTTGGCTTGACGATTCCACTAGCTTAATTTCTCCTGGCAATCTGGCAGACAATGGCATCGTGGAGGGAAAAACGGCATTTGATTGGTCGATACTCTGTGTCTGTGACGTCAGGCAAGTGTTGCCAGATGCGCGTGCCTCCGTCAGGCCCAGTACATAAATAAGGGTGGAGGAGCGACCCACGGCAGTCCAGAATCGTTTGGCAACTCCCGGCCGCGCGGGAGGCAGAACGATGGAAGCGATTCCGGAATCGATACCAGCGATTCCAACAGCCTCTGGAATCGGAATCGGCGATTCTCAAAAAAGCGATTCTTGCCCACCCCTACCCAACACGCACGGCACACGTACACGCCCTCACTCCGGCACGTTGCGCGGCACTCTGGGCTCGGCGTGACGTCACCGATGCGCCTTTGTTTTACCCACAATGCCCAGATGGTTTTGTCGACATCAAAGACTATAGAACAAAGACTATAGAAAAAAGATGGGAAAGCTTCTACCTAAAAGCGATAAAGAAAATGTGAGGCAGATATAGACCAGTTGCGCCATCTGTTGGGCCGACGCCAAACTATATCAAGTACGTCGTCTGCAAGTGCACGGTCTCCTCGTCATCTTCTTGTGACCTTATCGCTTTCTAGTTTGTATCATATGTATGCGTAGATCTTAATTTTGATTTATGTATCAACAATATTTATTTTTTCATCATTCATTATGTATTATATGATTATTATGATATCTTTCATTAGTGGTGGGTGGTAACTGCGAAGACCATAGTTCAGGAAGTGTATTTTTTACACACACACACACACACACACACACATACACACACACACACACACACACACACACACACACACACACACACACACACACACACACACACACACAAAAATATATATATATATATATATATATATATATATATATATATATATATATATATATATATATATATATATATATATATATATATATCGGCTATTTACTTACATAAGTTAGAGTATTTTGCACAAAGAAACAATGCTATAAAGGTAAAGTTCAGTTGTATTTGTCTATAAAATTATATACAACCAATATTTGCAGCCATATAGATACATGGCATGCATTGTGAGCTATAGAAAATGCATGAACACAGACACACAAGCAAAAGAAAATATGAGAAAGAAATATTGGTCTCATAATTATACACAAAGTAAAGAAAAATAATCAGACTGTAATACAAAGCAATAAGCTCATGCAATATAGGAATGAGAATACTAAAGAAAATTACACAACAAATAGACGAGTATACTCACTTAGAAAAGTTACATAATACCAGGCCATATAAATTGGTTTATATATGTCTTACACAAGGACATAACTTGAAGAAGACTAAAGCAAACATGTGTAAAAAGCAGAACTTATAAAGATTATCTGAAGTACACATAAAATAACATGCATTTCACACATGCAAGCAGATGCATAGGCCAACAAAGCATAAGGTAAGCATAAACACAAATCAAGCGAGCACAAACATACAGCAGATAACAAAATCAAGCAACAGGCACAAAATAAAGCATAATTTACTTCAAGCAGTATACATATCCTTGAGATTAGAAAATCCTTTTTTTCTGTAAAGATACAAAATAGTATTATGTACTATATAGGTATTAAGTATGTGCAGTTTTTGCTAATTTCCTATTCCGTTTATCACCACAGTCTCCAATACTTTCACCTCTTCCCCTTTCTCCTAAATTTCTATTAAAGAACGTTACATAGTAATGAATTCTCATACTAACATTTTTTTTCATCATAATTTTGTGAGGTTCCTCACATAAATCGTTTTTTCTTTCAGTCCTATTTTTCATTACCTCTAACATATTGGCACTCACATTCGACTTGAAAATAAAGTCTTTAATATATGCCCTAAAAATGAATTCATATTCTTTGATCATTTCAATGACCAATTTGCTAGGATACTTTAAATATCTTTTATTTTCTGAATCTTTTAGTGCTTGGTATATATTATCAGATGTGACTGCATAATTAGGATCAGTCACTTTTAATCTACAAGTTTCACAGTCATGATGTTTACTTATTACATGACACATGTAACCTGCTACATACGATATTGCATTTTCCTCAGTCCCATCATATGAAGTGGAATTAAATGTTGTATTACTTTCCTCACTTAAAGGATCAAAAGATGATAAATAGTTTTCCAGCGAATTATTCTGAAAAGACTCTAAATTTATGCAATTACTTTGTTGGTCATTTTTTGAGGAATTGTCATCAGGCTCTTCTATGTCACTGCTCACCTCTTTGTCATGATCAAAACAAGGGTTAAAAGATGAAAAATAATCAGAAAGATCATTATCAATGGTACTGCCTCCTACTTGCTCCTGGCTTTCTAAATTTTCCTCCTCAAAATCATCCTCAATGCCTGAGGAATTCTCTTCTTTGCCTTTGGGTTTAATCAGTTCAAAAGTATGAAACTTGTCTATGTCACTCATTTTCATGAATTGTAAAATAGGCATTGCATCATCCAAACAGTTAGCCCTAACTGATGACTGAAATATGTGGTTGCTCATCATACCATTTATTAGCTTCTTAAATATTTGACAAGTTGGTGCGTCACTGTTTCCTCCAGCATTTCGGATGGTGCTAAATACATTTTCTAGGGCATCTTGATTAAGCCTATTAGTCATCAAATACTTATAATTATGATTTAAATGCACATCTTCCCAAAGTAATTTTATGCTTGCCAAATTCATCCTCCACCCAGAAATGCATGGAGGTGGTCTTTTAGTGCCAATTACTTCCAAAGGAATTAATCCACGATTCGAATTCAACTAGTCTTTCGAACTGTCCATTTTTTTTCTGATATGGCACATTTACTACTTTTGAAGTGGTTTATATGACAGCTATTAAACAAATCAAATAGCTTATCCATTTTTTCTACAAAAAATTATGTTTGAGAAGCTTCAGATGGCAAGGCCCTTAATTCTGTTTAAGTGTGTATGCCTGCTGCAACACTCTGACTGAAAACTTGCGCAGCTAAGGAAACGCGCATTCTTTCAAATGTATTGCAATATATATGTTTTGCTGAGAGCTTATGTGCCAGGCGCAAGGTCATGGCATTGTCTCTTTAGTAAAACTCTTCAATATAATGCCATTTTACCACTGAGTTTTTATTGACAACAAAATCATATTTCATCAGATTATTACGGACACTTTTAAGCAGATGTGGTGTGTCATAAAAGAAATGTATCTTTTCTTCATTGTGTATTATAAATGGAGACTGTGGTGAAATATTTAGTTTTAGGTAGAGACTTCTATTTGTTGCATCTTGATCACATATGACAAACTTAGGATGTAAACCTGTATCCTTCAACTTGGTCAAACAATCTAATAGCATGCACTTGAGGACATCTGGCTTAATGCTCTTACTAAACAAAAAATAACCTAAAGTCTGTTTCCACTTAGAGGCTAAGCCTTTAACCATAAATGCCATGGCATACTCTGCAGCTGAATCTGATGACCCATATACACCTAAATTTTCAAGTCCATCAACCTCATCTTGGGCTATGTTATAATTCAACTTCTCCTTGACAGAAATTGCATCAAATGTTACTCCACAAACTTTATCCTGCTCAGACATATTTTCAGCCTTTCTTTTCAAAATTTCAAAGAGGGATTGATTCCAGCCAACATTGAACATAATTCTTTTCATCCAGTATCTTAGCATCCTTGGAGTGGGGAGGACAAATATGTGTGATAACAAATTATAGGTTCTTGCATTCCTAAAATAAAGGGACAAGGCAAATGAACGTTGCTCATCTGAGTAACGTCTGCCCTTTTTTTTTGGAACCTGCTAACTGGATCTGACTTTTGAAAAACTCAAGGCCATAACCTTTTAGGTATTTAGAAGCCTTTTTTATTATTTCTGAAGGTAGTGTGCATTTGGAACAGTCCTTCCTGACCGTCTTAAGTAAATGAACTCTTTTCAATAACATTTTTACTCTGGTTCTATATCTGTGGAGGAGCTTTTATGTTTTTGATTTGGAAGATGATGATTTCCTTGTTTCTGTATAACCAGCAATATCTGTAATGTTTTAAGTCTCATGTGAATATGTTCATTTTAAATACAGTTCAGTATACACTTCATAAATATAGATGAGCAGACATGACAAATGTATTTAGTAACTGGCAACATTCCAATATGATATGGTTATAAACATGGAGGAGAGTAAGATTACCAGAACTGTATATGTTAGTGAGATAGAGGGAGGGAATGCTAGAGGACGACCTCCAGTGAAATGGAGGGATAGGGTGCAAGAGTACGTTAGGGAGAGGGGGGAAAGATCTTTGAGAAACTTTGAGCAGGCAAGGAGGGAGTGTCTGGATAGAGAAAGTTGGAAACTCTTCTGCCGTGGCCATCCCCTGATGGGAGCTCCTAGGAGCAGGCGTCCAGGAAATGATGATGATGATATAAGTAAAATATCCTCTTCCATATCCATGAGAAAGTGGGTGTCACTCAGTCCAAGCACATCCATTCCCCCTTTCATACAAATCTTGACAACCATTCTTCTCTTGAATTCATTAATTATTCCATTCTCATTAAAACATACAACTCTCAACACTTTTCATATTGCCTTATTCACACTCACTTTCCTGTCACAATTTGTCCATTTTATCCACCCATTGAGGGGCCACGGACAGATATCTAGCCCAGTGAAGTATTAGCCCTAGGAGCTACACCTTAAGTTATACACCTAGGCTGCGTTTACACCAAGCGAGTCACCTCGAGTCGTGTCGCGTCGAGTCGCGTCATGACGATTCATGACGTACCATGAATCGCCACCCCAGTTATAACACTGATTTATATCGGTTTTTGAAAGAAAACGTTTACACCGGATGCGTCGAGTCACGTCACGTCGCATTGCGTCGCGTCACGTCGTCACATATAGGGCTGGACTTATTTTTGACGTCAGTCACAGCGAGTCTGCCGTGGTGTGTTCAAGCATGCTGGTGGAACTCCTAATCAACTTAGTTCAAGAGCCCCCTGCTATATATGATTCCAGTGACCGTAACCACCGGGATCGTGATGTCATCGCTGCTTTATGGAAAGAAGTTTTCAGTTTTACGTATCATCCTGAAGCATGCGCACCATTCACTCAACCATTCATACATATGTTACATACAATACACACACTGTTAAGATTGGGGCCTATCACAAAGCTATGTTAGTAGGACAAGGGACAAGGGGGAGTGGATATATTCATATACTTACTATGTATATTTTCAATATTTGTAAATAATAATGTACACCATTCATATAGCATCCGTTACGTTCAATCATACTCAAGCATATGCCAAGAAATTATACCCGTCACCAAAAATATGAAGTAAATCATAACTCGCTGATCCCTTCTGGGAGGAAAACGGCTCACCCAGACACATGAACATCAACTTACGTATGATAGAAAAAAAACCCCACCAGAAAAGAAAACAAAAGAAGAAAAACAACAGCAAGAAAAGAACTAAAAATAAAATAAAAAGAGAAGGATTTGAAAAATGCCAATAGAAAATAAAAGAAAGAGTAAAAGACCAATGGAAAACAAAATAAATACGATAAATTAATATAAAAAAAAAAGAAAACATGCATCCATTCTCCATGAAATCAAATGGGTCATTGAGTACTGACTTGACTCGGGCTGACGCAGTCGGTGTAAACTGAGTGGCGTCAATATGAATCGCCTCAAATGACTTGACGTGGCTCAACTCGACGTGACTCGCTTGGTTTAAACGCAGCCTTAAGGTGTACTAACAGTGCCAACAACGTCAAGGCGGGGATGGGTTGAGATACCCATCTAGGAGTACCTATGCTTGCTAGCCTTTCCCCAATAACCGGTAGCTAGCTTTGTTGTGGCAATCTCGTAACCTCACATTAACCTCATTGGTTACGATACAAATGCTCTTTCATACTACTTCTAAACTGAAAAATCATCACCTAAAGTAGTATGACATAAACATATAATTATATTACAGTATTAAACTGTTTTGCATACTGTACAATTTATAAGATCTGTGCATGATGATCTCATATAACTTACTTGGTGCAACAGGCTCAGAGATCTCTAGTTGTTCAGTAGGATGATGGTGTTCTCTTGAGCACGTTCCGCAGCTTCTGAGGTCACTGTAAGATAAAAATGTGTCATGCTCTTACAATAAGCTAAAGCTACTGTATGCTACTGATTTGATGAGATATTATGTATTAAAAGTGTTTGGATCTTCAATATTTTATGAAAGAGTATTATTCTAATCACTCTTTGTAACATTATCTTGAAACTTGAAAAAAAATTTAACCCTATTCTGTGATGAACATTGATAAAATACCTGTATTTAAATCAATAATTTAAATACAAACACTAAAAGTAGAAAATGAATACCCAAAGCCAATTCCAAATACCATTAGCAACATCTGTGTTACCACGTGTGTCAGCAGGTGGCACAGTAGTCATTCTCCCATCACCTTCAGTATCAGATACGTCCTTTAGGTCACCTGATGATAAAGAATAATGTTATACAGAGTTAGAGTTGACCTACAGTTTTATTAGGTTATTACACGCCATTGTTACCATAATATTAGACTATGATTTACCTAGATACAGGTATGAATACACCACATTCCTGTAACACAGTTACATATAAAATTACATACCAAAAATCCCATCATCTTTGTCATATGTGATGTTTATGCCCACATCAGATGGTGTCACATACTCGATAGTGGTGTTATTGGTTGTTCTTGATGCTGTATATCAGAAATGGAAATTGATAAATCACATTATACATGAACAAAACAGCAATCTACTGTACAGTACAGAAAAAGTAAAACTGCATTGTAGCTCCACGCCTCTATTGTTACGACTACACTAACGAAAACTTCATAGAACACATTTCATTCATAGATTTATACATATCTATAGCACTGTCGCCTTGCTTCCTCGGGGAGCGTCCCCCATACACTTTTCCTGGCACACTAAGCAAACTTATTTCTCTATAGTTGTTACACTCATTCTTACTCCCTTTACCCTTGTGCATAGGCACGATAATTGCCCTTCTCCACTTATCTGGAGCTTTCCTCTGTTTCCACGCAAGAACGCATATCAAAAACATCCATTTTACTACTGTGTCTACATATCATAAACGTAAAAAGATTAAGGTTACTGGGGATCCATGGGGGCAGATACCGTTAGCCAGGTTAGGTTAGGTAAGACTAAGGAAAAGGGAGGTTTAATTAAGTCCATTTTAAGGGTATTCTGCTTTCATAACATGATTCTATAGACAAAAGCAACGTTTTCTGTGAAGCTTTCGTTGATTTATTAATGAAAATAGAGGCACAGAGCTGCAATACAGTTTCTCCCATATCAAATAGGTACTGTAATGGTTTCATTATCACTGAACAATTGCAGCTTATATAATACTATACCTGAAGATGATCTGGCAGGGGTGTCATCTGGAGTAGTAGCATCTGAAGTTCCGGTCTCTGAAATATAATGAAGTAAATGTGAAATGATGTACATGAATATCATATATGTTTCTATTACACATGAAAATTCATGCACATATAAGTTTATTAGAGTAATACTTCATAATGTAGTAATTAAATATATACATACCACCAAGATTTTGGTCTGGACATGCAAATTTGCAGAGTTTCTTTGAATTTCCAGACATGTAGTTTGTCGGTGAGAAGTGGTGGCTACACACACGAAAGCTTCTGTTTAACTGGTCACAGGTTTTTCCTTTCAAGTGTGGGATGTCGATACTGTTGACCCATCTCTGGCATCTAAAAATACATAGATAATGTAACTAGCATCAGTTCAGTCTATAATGCTGACTGTTACTTTCACATGAAATTGTCCAGGTTGGTTAGGTATGGGTATTTAGTTGTAACACTCATATCAAGTTCAAGCTCAAGTTAAATATTCCCCCGAGAGTAGCTCTCAGGAAGCATAATGCGTTGGGGTTGTGCGAGGATTGAAGAGTTGGGGGCAAGGCAAAGATTAGGTAAATGATGAATGGTGATCCTCGCTTAAAATTATAGAGAGGGGGTCTATTTTAACGATGTGAGATGGGATTTGATTCCACTCTTGGATGCTGTGGAAATCGTGTCAGAGTGTGTCAGTGATTGCCTGATATGTGTGGTATTCTAGGTTGTAGCTACCTTAAGTTGATTTTATATTTGTGGGGAGTAAGTAGGTTTCTTTGATTATGTTGACTGAACTGTTTGGTGATTTTGGTTGCCTGTGCATATATATTTGTCTTTTTGCCACAAGTGGGTCTAATTTAATGTCCTGTTTCAGCAAGATGTAGGATGTTTGTAATCATGTCTGATTCATCTAGTTGCTTTATTCTGTATAGCCTCTAGCTCAGTAATATTATTGTGAGTGTGTTGATCCCAGACAGTTTTGCAATATTCTAATTGTGGCAGAACTACTGTATTTTCAAAAGGAGAGTTGGAAAAACTGCAAAATTTTCCATGATTTAGTTCGGTGTAAGTTTTTTTCTTGTAGAAAACTATAGAAACCGAAGAAAAAAAATGCAACAAGAAAAATCTATCTCGAAGCAAACACTTATCAGAAAAAAAAAAAAACTAACACAGAGGGGTATTTTCAAAATATGACCATAAGAACATAATAAAATAAGAAAGCTACTTGAGGCTGTTGAACCTACACATGATAGTTCCTGTACATCACCTACACATACTATACTAATTCCACCATTCCTTCTCGTCCATAAATTTATCTAGTCTTCTTTTGAAACTCTATCAACTCTGCACTAACGATCTGACTACTAAGTCTGTTCCAGTCATCAACCACCCTATATGAAAACCAATTTCTTTCTATATCCTTGTTGAATCTACATTTCCCCAGCTTAAACCCATCATTTCTCGTCCTGACCTGACTGCTACCTAACCAGAAGATTTTTCCCTAGATCGAATTTATTATACCCTTTGAAAAAATGAACACCTAAATATGATTTCCTCTTACACTCCTAATACATTATATGACGAGTCTAGCAACATTATACGATGAATCAACATTATAGCATAAATATAGCACTATTATACCCTGAATATAGCAACATTATACGATGAATCAACATTATAGCATAAATATAGCACTATTATACCCTGAATATAGCAACATTATACGATGAATATAGCAACATTATACGATGAATATAGCAACATTATACCATGAATATAGCAACATTATACGATGAATATAGCAACATTATATGATGAATATAGCAACATTATACCATGAATATAGCAACATTATACGATGAATATAGCACCATTATACGATGAATATAGCAACATTATATGATGAATATAGCAACATTATACCATGAATATAGCAACATTATATGATGAATATAGCAATATTATATGATGAATCTAGCAACATTATACGATGAATATAGCAACATTATATGATGAATATAGCAACATTATACGATGAATATAGCAACATTATACGATGAATATAGCAACATTATATGATGAATATAGCAACATTATACGATGAATAGAGCAACATTATACGATGAATATAGCAACATTATAACATGAATATAGCAACATTATACGATGAATATAGCACCATTATACGATGAATATAGCAACATTATATGATGAATATAGCAACATTATATGATGAATATAGCAACATTATATGATGAATATAGCAACATTATATGATGAATATAGCAACATTATACCCTGAATATAGCAACATTATACGATGAATATAGCAACATTATACGATGAATATAGCAACATTATATGATGAATATAGCAACATTATATGATGAATATAGCAACATTATACGATGAATATAGCAACATTATACGATGAATATAGCAACATTATACGATGAATATAGCAACATTATATGATGAATATAGCAAGATTATATGATGAATATAGCAACATTATATGATGAATATAGCAACATTATATGATGAATATAGCAACATTATATGATGAATATAGCAACATTATATGATGAATATAGCAACATTATATGATGAATATAGCAACATTATATGATGAATATAGCAACATTATATGATGAATATAGCAACATTATATGATGAATATAGCAACATTATACGATGAATATAGCAACATTATATGATGAATATAGCAACATTATACGATGAATATAGCAACATTATACGATGAATATAGCACCATTATACGATGAATATAGCAACATTATATGATGAATATAGCAACATTATACCCTGAATATAGCAACATTATACGATGAATATAGCACCATTATACGATGAATATAGAAACATTATATGATGAATATAGCAACATTATATGATGAATATAGCAACATTATATGATGAATATAGCAACATTATACGATGAATATAGCAACATTATACGATGAATATAGCACCATTATACCTTGAATATAGCAACATTATATGATGAATATAGCAACATTATACCCTGAATATAGCAACATTATATGATGAATATAGCAACATTATATGATGAATATAGCAACATTATACGATGAATATAGCAACATTATACGATGAATATAGCAACATTATATGATGAATATATCAACATTATACGATGAATATAGCAACATTATATGATGAATATAGCAACATTATATGATGAATATAGCAACATTATACGATGAATATAGCAACATTATACGATGAATATAGCAACATTATATGATGAATATAGCAACATTATACGATGAATATAGCAACATTATACGATGAATATAGCAACATTATATGATGAATATAGCAACATTATACCATGAATATAGCAACATTATACCCTGAATATAGCAACATTATATGATGAATATAGCAACATTATACGATGAATATAGCAACATTATATGATGAATATAGCAACATTATATGATGAATATAGCAACATTATATGATGAATATAGCAACATTATACGATGAATATAGCAACATTATATGATGAATATAGCAACATTATACCATGAATATAGCAACATTATACCCTGAATATAGCAACATTATATGATGAATATAGCAACATTATATGATGAATATAGCAACATTATACCCTGAATATAGCAACATTATATGATGAATATAGCAACATTATATGATGAATATAGCAACATTATATGATGAATATAGCAACATTATATGATGAATATAGCAACATTATATGATGAATATAGCAACATTATACGATGAATATAGCAACATTATACGATGAATATAGCAACATTATACCCTGAATATAGCAACATTATATGATGAATATAGCAACATTATACCCTGAATATAGCAACATTATATGATGAATATAGCAACATTATACGATGAATATAGCAACATTATACGATGAATATAGCAACATTAGACCATGAATATAGCAACATTATATGATGAATATAGCAACATTATACGATGAATATAGCAACATTATATGATGAATATAGCAACATTATACGATGAATATAGCAACATTATGCGATGAATATAGCAACATTATATGATGAATATAGCAACATTATATGATGAATATAGCAACATTATACGATGAATATAGCAACATTATATGATGAATATAGCAACATTATATGATGAATATAGCAACATTATATGATGAATATAGCAACATTATATGATGAATATAGCAACATTATATGATGAATATAGCAACATTATACGATGAATATAACAACATTATATGATGAATATAGCAACATTATATGATAAATATAGCAACATTATATGATGAATATAGCAACATTATATGATGAATATAGCAACATTATACGATGAATATAGCAACATTATACCCTGAATATAGCAACATTATATGATGAATATAGCAACATTATATGATGAATATAGCAACATTATATGATGAATATAGCAACATTATATGATGAATATAGCACCATTATACGATGAATATAGCAACATTATATGATGAATATAGCAACATTATACCATGAATATAGCAACATTATATGATGAATATAGCAACATTATACGATGAATATAGCAACATTATATGATGAATATAGCAACATTATACGATGAATATAGCAACATTATACGATGAATATAGCAACATTATATGATGAATATAGCAACATTATATGATGAATATAGCAACATTATATGATGAATATAGCAACATTATACCATGAATATAGCAACATTATACGATGAATATAGCACCATTATACGATGAATATAGCAACATTATACGATGAATATAGCAACATTATGCGATGAATATAGCAACATTATATGATGAATATAGCAACATTATACGATGAATATAGCACCATTATACGATGAATATAGCAACATTATACCCTGAATATAGCAACATTATATGATGAATATAGCAACATTATATGATGAATGTAGCAACATTATATGATGAATATAGCACCATTATACGATGAATATAGCAACATTATATGATGAATATAGCACCATTATACGATGAATATAGCAACATTATACCCTGAATATAGCAACATTATATGATGAATATAGCACCATTATATGATGAATGTAGCAACATTATATGATGAATATAGCACCATTATACGATGAATATAGCAACATTATATGATGAATATAGCAACATTATACGATGAATATAACAACATTATATGATGAATATAGCAACATTATATGATGAATATAGCAACATTATATGATGAATATAACAACATTATATGATGAATATAGCAACATTATATGATGAATATAGCAACATTATATGATGAATATAACAACATTATATGATGAATATAGCAACATTATACGATGAATATAGCAACATTATACGATGAATATAGCAATATTATACGATGAATATAGCACCATTATACGATGAATATAGCAACATTATACGATGAATATAGCAACATTATACGATGAATATAGCACCATTATACGATGAATATAGCACCATTATACGATGAATATAGCACCATTATACGATGAATATAGCAACATTATACGATGAATATAGCACCATTATACGATGAATATAGCAACATTATACGATGAATATAGCACCATTATACGATGAATATAGCACCATTATACGATGAATATAGCAACATTATACGATGAATATAGCAACATTATACGATGAATATAGCACCATTATACGATGAATATAGCACCATTATACGATGAATATAGCAACATTATACGATGAATATAGCAACATTATACCCTGAATATAGCAACATTATATGATGAATATAGCAACATTATATGATGAATATAGCAACATTATACGATGAATATAGCAACATTATATGATGAATATAGCAACATTATATGATGAATATAGCAACATTATACCCTGAATATAGCAACATTATACGATGAATATAGCAACATTATACCCTGAATATAGCAACATTATATGGTGAATATAGCAACATTATATGATGAATATAGCAACATTATATGATGAATATAGCAACATTATACGATGAATATAGCAACATTATACCCTGAATATAGCAACATTATACGATGAATATAGCAACATTATATGATGAATATAGCAACATTATACGATGAATATAGCAACATTATACGATGAATATAGCAACATTATACGATGAAAATAGCAACATTATATGATGAATATAGCAACATTATACGATGGATATAGCAACATCATATGATGAATATAGCAACATTATAGGCTACCCTGAATATAGCAACATTATACGATGAATATAGCAACATTATATGATGAATATTGCAACATTATATGATGAATATAGCAACATTATACCCTGAATATAGCAACATTATACGATGAATATAGCAACATTATATGATGAATATAGCAACATTATACGATGAATATAGCAACATTATACGATGAATATAGCAACATTATATGATGAATATAGCAACATTATACCCTGAATATAGCAACATTATACGATGAATATAGCAACATTATATGATGAATATAGCAACATTATACGATGAATATAGCAACATTATACGATGAATATAGCAACATTATATGATGAATATAGCAACATTATACGATGAATATAGCAACATTATACCCTGAATATAGCAACATCATACCATGAATGTACCAACATTATATATTTTTGGTTAGTTTAGTAAAGTTCTTCACTTTATCTTTGCCGCAGGTTTTCACACAGGTTCCCATACTTGTTGGGGGAGATTAACTCATTAACTATTGATTTGCGGCGGTAGTTTCATACAAGCCTTTCTTCACACATTATATGCACAAAATACTCGCTCTAGTAAAGTACAAAATGCCAATATGAGAAAATATCTGGACGTAAGGTGAGGTTAACATGGACCACGTGCCAAAGCTATTACTGTGACACTAGAAGGGTACAAATATATTATTTACTCTAGTTTGACCAACATAATTTCATCTAACTAAGCCTATCTAGATATGTAAATGCACTCAAGTATGGTGTTAGGCCACATAGTGATACTCTGTCCTATCACTAATATGAGGTCGGTCATGATATGCCAAGGCACCTCAAAATCAGTAGTACACAGATTGACCAAATTTATACCATGAAATATGTCAGAATCAAAGATCTGGAGCATGGCATTTAAAAATGTGATACCTTTTGTTTCTGATAAATGTTTGCTTCTCGTAACTACGTTTCTAACGGTTTATACGATAATACACAATGCTGACCTTTTTTCATCCTTCGGGAATACGTGAAAAATAAGATTGGCATCCTTTTCCATTCGTCTGCCACAGAGGGAACACGGATGGGACATCCCCGACATTGTTGTTGTTGTTTCGGGCGGCGGCGATCTAGTCGCTCACCTGAGCCCTGCTGGTGTCGTCCTGTGAGGGCTTCACAGGCGCGTCAGCTGCCCCGTCTTCCTGAGGAAGGCGCAGGTGAAGCGGATGACAGCCTCCTGCCGTGAGGGGTGGACTCCTGGCGCCGCCAGCAGCGTGGGCAGGTCAAAGGTGGGCACGTCCAGGGAGAGGAGTTGGTGTCGGAGCAGCACTCGCTGGGAGTGGTGGTGTGGGCAGTGCAGCAGGAAGTGCTCAATGGTGTCCTCGACGGTCCTGCACCAGGGGCAGGGAGGGTCGGGGCCAGGCACAGGCGGTGGAGGTAAGCGCTGAGGCGTGTGGCTCAGGTGGAGGCGTGTCAGGTACTCCACGTGTTAAAGGTAAACAAATATACTTGGGGGCCTGGTCTTGGTCCTGGGCAAGGAGACTATAGAACAGGAGAGGGGGCCTCTATGGGAGACCGTGGGCGGGTGTTGGTGTATGTCGGTTGCAACAGATGGCGCAGGAGCAGCTTTGTTTACATTCAGGCGCCTCCCCCCCTCCAGACCCACCCCCAACCCCTAGAACCAATCAGCAGTGTTGCTACATGGGATCAAGCAGCAAATGTTGCTACTTTTTTTCTTCAGTCTGGTTATTTCCCATTTTAAATAAAAAAATAAAGGTAGATAAATATTAAAATGAACAGTAGGAACTATATATACTGTATATATTTACTAGGTAGATATAGCCTGACTGCATGTCATGAGTAATGCTATTATTGTTATATTATTATACCACAATTATATTACTTTCTCTGCATGTGTGGTTAGATGTGTTTTATCTGTTTAACCTTTCTGTATACATACTGGAATGACCCAAGGAATTGTAGCCCTACTGCCGTTCTTTAAAACTATGTGATCATGTTTTTTTCTTCCAAACTCATTGTTTTAGCACGCACGCTGGCTTCCATCAGTAATGATGATATATATACATTGAGTCATTGGTTTGTAGGGGGAAAGAGTGGGTGAATATAATTATCTCGGTCTAACTTATAATGTTTATTATACCGCTATTCGCAGCAATATCTTTCTCTGCTCCGATTGCAACGCTGCCTCGTTCAAAAATCATAACACCGCCGCGGCCGCCACGTTTACCAGCCGGAGCCTCAAATCATGTCCCTTTGTGGTGATAAAGAGGACACAGCCTGGTGTGAAGCTACATTTATTACGGAAGGATGCCACCCGGGGTAAGTGATATATATATATATATATATATATATATATATATATATATATATATATATAAATAATGATAATGTGGAAATTCTAATCATTTTCACGCTGACAGTTGTTCTGAACTTGCTAACTGCATGCCTCCCCTCCTCCCGCGGCAAGAGGCCGAATGGCCTACACACGGCAGCTCCAGATACCTCCCCATTACCACCTGTCAGCCTCGTCCATGTAGCTATCCAGTCTACTCTTAAAACAAGCTATCGTCCCAGCACACACTATGTGATTGCGGAATCTATTCCATTCCCCCACCACCCTATTATTAAACCAATGCCTGCCCATTTCCCTCCTAAATCTATACTTTTCTAATTTAAGTCAATTACTGCATGTTCTATCTTGCCAAACATCTTATGCAAAAGTTAATCAGCATATCTCCACCCTTTCATCCCTTACATTGATAAACTCTGGAACAGCCTTCCATTGTCCGCATTTCCTCCTGCCTATAATTTGACCTTCAAGAAGAGTGTATCAAGACTCTACTTTTGTCTGTTTGGGAGTGGTGAGTAGTGGGGCTTTTTTTTCTAGTACGCTTTGTTGCTCTTGAGCTGTCTCCTTTGTTTAAAGAAAATAATAATTAAATAAATGGAAGTTGGCCGCCAATGCTTCCAATACATTTTGGTGCCATATCTACAAGTGGCTGGTGACTGTAAGCATCTCAGCAACCTGCATGCATCTATGCCATTCCTATCATGGTGCATGGAGCAAGCTTCACATAACACTCAGACAGAGACAGTTTAATTATGGTTACATATCAGACTCAGTTTATTGCTCAGTCTATTAGGTGCAGTGCTGTTAATATTGTTAGTGGTAGTATTAGTACAATTAATGTATTAATTTAAATAATTTATCAATATTTATTTATTATATTCTTAGTGTTTGAAAATTCCAATACTTGCATTAAAATAAACAAAAATATCAGAAATATATTTATACTCATTAATTATTATTGCTTTTCTTATTATTACTTCCTTCAATGTTCTGGCACTTTGACATCTAGTGTTTTTCTGTCTAGCAGCCAAAATTGTGGTCTTTCTGAATGTGTATGTCATTAGTCTTCATTGGTGTATCTAGCTATATAACAAAAATCTGCATCTCTCTCTTCTCACCCAGTTGTCCGTACATCCTTTCAGTATCCAAAGAATTTCAATTTACATCTTGTAATCACTCAACTAATGCAGTGCAATCCTCATCTCTGTATTTTACCGTGTGGACATACTCTTTCCTTCCATGTTCCACTGTCGTATGTTATTCCACATCTAACACAACCACATCCCAACAGATCCGAACACGTCCGATATCATCCAAGAGAATGTGGCAGCTGAAGGGGGAGAGGCCAAGAAAGAGGCTAAGGGTGAAGACATTTAGCCACCCCCCCTGAAGTACATGGCATCATTCAACCCTCTTGGTGAGCTGCAGGAATGTGCTTCCCATTGCAGTGCACCTGCTCCATGTACTGATTTTGGTATGAATACTTCATCTAGTGTTTGTTGATTGTTGTGATATTAATCTAATTATGACATCACAAAATAGACTGTGCAAGTCACTTAACACATGCCCTGCTCAACATCACTTTTAAGTTGTAGAATTCCTTCATATGGATGCTGATTTATGTATCCTGAAATGATTGGATATTGATTGTCTTAACATTTTTTTTTTGTCCATGATCACTGAACCATGTTACGGTATGTCTTTGGGTGTAGATCCAGGAAATGAGTTTTTGGGAGGACGTCAGACTTTTTGCGGGTGGAAGGAGCATTAGCAGTTAGGCAGTCCTGGTCTTGAAAAACTGGTGAAGTGACCTAAATCAATGGGTATAACGGCCTGGACTTTGTGCCAAAGCATTGTTTTAGCCGCAGCGCGCTTTTGAGCTAGTTTTCCTGTATCACTCAGGAACATTGGGGGGGCCTGGGCTCCCCTTTGGATCCACCAATGTAGCTATGTCTTGTAATATATCTATCCTTTACAGTCTGATGGTGCATCCTTCTAGGTTGTCAAGTTTTAGTAGCTACTCATGAGAAGTATTCCTTATAATGACCATTGATTTCCAGATGGTTTGCACTAAAAAAAGTGTCGTGTAACCTGCCGCAAATAATAATCAGCTGTAGTCAACCCTTGCTTTAAAGAACCAATATGGAGGAAGGGGGTGATGTTATATCCAAAAATCTTTTAAATCTGAAGTATCCAACCTCTTTGTGTATAATAAACTTTGTTTGTTACATGATCTTAAAAGTTCACAATTTCCATAAATGATTCTTTTTCCTTGTATTTGATGATTAATCCTGACATGTATTTCCATTATCAGTAGGTAATATATAGTAACAAAACAATAATACACATTATAACAATGTATATATTATAGCCCAATGAGTGCACGAGATCATTTACCTCATCAGTGACGCCAAGTCCAGGAGTCCTTCCCTAAATTCTTTGCCCAAATTTGTGACACCAAGTATAATAACTAGTTTTAGTGACCATTTGCATCCATTTTTCACTTTGATTAAAAAATTGCCTCTCAACAGGTGTGAACTTGATGGGGTTGGAGGAAACTCGACTCGGCCATCAAGCTCACCACAATATAGTAAGGAACCTCTTGTTCTCAGTGATAATTTATCCTCTTTAGTTACTATTCCGTGTTGCTTTAATCACAACTAATGTGTTGGAAACATTACAGCTTAATAACATACCTCACATCTCTGCATACAAATTGAGTTCAATATTCAACTGTTACACCAGTAGGCTTCATATCTCAAAAAAAAAAAGTATGTAAAAAGGTTGAAATTTTGAATGATATATTTAAACTCTTTATTATGTTTCTATGGGTGTAGTACCGTTATGATTAGTCGAGTGATCAGCATATGGGTCTTATGTTTTTGATAGCATAGGTTCAAATTTTGCCATAGGCTGGCATTTGATAATAACAGTAGTGTCCACAGATATCTACCTGTTTCTTGTTTATCCTGTTCCACTTTAAACCATGACTGGTCAATCTTTGAAGAGGTAGCATAACCTTGAAGTGCCACTAACAAACCTTTGTCCATTCTTCTGATGTGATTTTTTTTTTTTTTTTCCCCACCTGCCTATAGCGCCGGTAGGTTTTCTTCAGGCGCCTGGCGGTCGGCCCAGGCCCGTCATGATGCAGGCTTTTTTTTTATAGTGGTGCCATTTAGTATTGGCTCATGCTGCCGCCCAGAACTCATTCTTGATTCACTTGGATGGTTTAGCAGGGCTTAGGTATGACTAACATTGCAGAAACAGGGAATTTTTATATTTTTAGTGTGGCAACACATTGACAAATGTTTTAGTATGGACTGAACATCAAAGATATATATGGTAAATGGGTGCTTGTAGATCTTGACATTATATCTGTCAAGAGTCTCCAGTTGTATCCTCTCCCCCATCTCTCCTGAAAATATTACTCTTGTCAGGCAATCTAAGTGAAGCCTTCCATCGATGCTGGCGTGCAGACATAATGTCAATGCTTAGATTCACTGTCCTTATAGCACTGAAAATAATGCAATTACATGCACATATTTTATTATTTAGAATTGTGATTAATTGTGATTAAATATTTTTTCATGTATTTTCAGACATGAAAAGTGAAAATTGCTGCACACAACAGTCTGTCGTCTGCACCGGGAGGCAAGGCAGCTCAAAGCCCAGGCTGTTACAAATCCTGGGCAGTTTTTGCCCAGAGCCAGCAATTTTTTAGATCCAATAGGGATGGATTTTTTATGAGGTCAAGTTCAACATGCTGCAAAATGCCAAGATCTAAGCCTAGTAGGAGATATGGGTTACAAGAGAGGAGGTTTGCTCTGGCCTTATACTATCAAAGTCCAAATGCTAATAGATTTCTGAGCACAGTATTTCACTTGTCTTCAGTTTCAACACTTCACTCATGACTCAGGGGTATTTCAGTACATGTTGGCTGGAGCAAACAGACTCTGACAGCCCTGCAGCAAAGCACAGGCTTTGTCAAAAGAAGAGAAACTTCGTGGGATTTGCCATTATTTAGTATTACTCATGTTACGCCAAGAAATTTTTTCCATATACTTTGCCAAATATTGCAAGTAATGCACCATTGTTGGGCTTGCTTGTTATAAATCATATCTTGTTCAATTAACAAGCTTTGGGTGTCTGCCACTTTCCAGTTGTAATGCAAGGAATCATTTATCTTCCCTGCTAGATATCACACGTAATGCACCATTGTTGGTTTTGCCTGTTATAAATCAGATCTTGTTCAGTTAACAAGCTTTAGGTGTCTGCCACTTTCCAATTGTAATGCAAGGAATCCCCTGCCAGATATCGCATGTAATGCACCATTGTTGGTTTTGCCTATTATAAATCAGATCTTGTTCAGTTCACAAGCTTTGAATATCTGCCATTGTTTATTTCAGGTGTAATGCTTGGAAGCATTTGTTCTCTTCCCTACCCAACAGTATGCAATGCTTTGTGGATTTTGCCTGTTATATTTAATCTTGTTCAGGTAGCAAGCTTTTGGTGTCTGCCTTACCTAATATGTCCTGCAGTGACACTTGGCTTGGTTTCATAATGTGAAATACAGCATGTAATTTCATCACATTAATTGTCTATCATCACGTGTCTGGCATCATTAATGTGACTTCCAGGAGTAATCTTGTTTGTATTACAGCTTGCAATTTTTTTTCTGCTTTCTATGATATACACAATCACATAGGTATGATTTACAAAATGTAATGGCAGTTGATATTCTTGACTAATGCCTCATAAACCTTGTGAAAAATAATGCTTTTTTTTTTTGGGGGGGGGGGGCAGAGAGTGGTTTCTTTGGTTGGCCAGTTCAAGGAGTTTCATATCAAATGATTTTATTACATCCAACATTAATGTGTGCTAAAAACATATATTTTATTACATCCAACTTTAATGTGTGCATAAAACATATATTTTATTACATCCAACTTTAATGTGTGCTTCCCGCAATAAATGCTACATGTTTACTGATGTAGCCTATGAAATACATATCACTCTCTGCCCTGTAATTTGGTGTGTCACATACTGCAGCATAACTTTCCTGCTATTTTCTTACTCTATGAGTTGCCTTATTTTGTCTCATTTGCTTTTATCATTTGTGCCTCTGCTGCATAGTTGTGTCTACTGAGCTTAATATCTTCATGACCCTGACACCAAGGTCCACCAAGGACCACCAAGTTATTGCATTCCATTTAAGACAACTCATGTGTTACCTTCTTAATGTCCTCCATCATGTATTTCAGCATGTTTTATGATGCTTTGCTCTTATATTGATGTGCCTTGCAACATTTTTATACAGTTTTCATTGTATATAATGCACCATTGTTGGTTTTGCCTGTTATAAATTGGGTCATGTTCAGTTAACAAGCTTTGAGTGTCTCCCATTGTTTATTTCAGTTGTAATGCTTAGAAGCTTTTGTTCTCTGCCTTGTCAAGCAGTATGCAATGCTTGCCATTATCTGGCACTTGTACAGTTAGTATGATATTTTTACTCAGCTAAGAGCATTTTGCAAAAGGTAAAGGTAAGGCTGGGGGCATACGCTGTAGCAGCATGTGGCCTCGGTGCTCATCTCTGTAACATTAGCCCATGAGCCTGTGGTGTTAGGGAACCCATTACCCTGGGACACAGGACCAGTGTGACATCCGGGTTACCACAGTTGCAAAGGCCTTATAGTAATTTAGCATGCATAGAATGTTGTATGCTTTGCTTGTATTTAAAGCACTGGATATGTTTGCTACACACACACACACACACACACACACACACACACACACACACACATATATATATATATATATATATATATATATATATATATATATATATATGTATATATATATATATATATATATATATATATATATATATATATATATATATATATATATATATATTAGCAAATGATTTCAACATCATATTTTTCCTAAAAAAACAAATTGATATAGTGTAGATAATACCTAATAAAACATAAGAACAAATATATTTTTCTTTACCCCATTAGTAAATAATTTTACAATGAAAAAAAATAAGTGAAGGATGGATAGGGTGCTGTGGCAGGTACTTCAAAAATAGTTAAGCTACCCCTGAAAAGTGACGTTTTTGGTGGGCTGCAATAGATGGCGCTACTTCCGCACGCCCGAGGAATTACTACATACCACTATCTCTTCGTATATAGTCCCTTTGGTCCTGGGTGTCGATACTACACCAGTGCCATCTAGCGAGCCGACGCCAGGATGCTCACAGAGTTTCGTTCAGCTTTCCCATCTTTCTTCTACAGTCTTTGATGTCGACAAAACCATCTGGGCATTGTGGGTAAAACAAATGCGCATCGGTGACGTCACGCCTAGCCCAGCAGAGTGCCGCGCGGCGTGCCGGAGTGAGGAAGTGTACGTGTGGCGTGCGTGTTGAGGTTCCCGGCGGGTGTGTCGCGCGTGTCGTGTGTCGTGTGGCTGGCGTATATAGTGTGCTGGCGGCGGCGGGCTTAGGCGACCCTACGCGAGGATCAAGGTGAGGAACGGTGTGGTGTGGTTCTTGCAGGGCATCATACGCGGCGTATAGGCTAGGCCAGAAGTGAGGCAGGGCAGACTGGTGGGTGGGATGGAGTGAGTGCCCTGCCGCCTGAAGCCTTGCCCTGCCCGGTTTCCTCCTTCCCGTGTGGCCATTGGTGATTATTACAGAGGTTTTAGGCTTTTTCATGTTTATATCCTTCTGGGGAGTAAACTCAGGGTTTCCGTGAAGACAAATAAGTAGTAACACTTGGAGGAGGTTGTTCCGTGCTGCGATTGGCTGCCGGGCGTGACGTCATCGATGCCTGGCCGGTGATGTTGACGCCGCGGCGGTGATCCGGAGTGTTTGTGAGTTGCGTTTCCTCCCGCCCTGACGAGAGGGATTAGGCGGCGGACGTGTATGTAGCGTGTGCGGGGCTTGAGCCTGACACACTGATGAGGGTGTGAAGGGGCGGGGAGCGTGGGCGTTAGGGAGTGATGTTCAGAGTCATCGCACCTCAGGGTGCTGGGAGGAGATAGGAGGGAGGGAGGGAGAGGAGTGTCATATGGGAGTAAGACAAGCCGAAGCAAGTCTCGATGATGTATTAGAGAAACTGCATTCAGTGGTGTTCATTCTCGATAATGTGTTGATTTGACGTATGCGTATGGTTGATTTTGATGAATGTATGGTTGTTTTAGCTTTGAACTATTACGTGTTTGTCATTCTTGCCGCGTCCATAAGGCTTCCGGCAATGTCGTAACGAGCGAAGTATCCTGAGCTCATCAAGGCTCCCTGCTAATGTTCCGAGCAAAGTGTCGCTCCGTGCGTGCCTGAGTGAACCTGCCCGGCGCGTCGTCTCTCATCTCGTCTCATTAACCAAATCTGATGAAACTTTGTACTTCACCCGACGCAATCTTTTTATTCCCTTTTTTGTTTGAGTATTTTTTTTATATATTTACAGTACCCCCCCCCTCTCTCTCTCTCTCTCTCTCTCTCTCTCTCTCTCTCTCTCTCTCTCTCTCTCTCTCTGATTCTTTTTAGGTTCTTCAGTGACTTGTTTCTTGACACCTGAATTCCCGTCCTATTTCTGTAACCTAACTATTCCTGAGGGTACTTCAGCTTTCCTTCTAAATATGACGAACCTTCCCCAGTCACCAGGGTCATTGAGCTGTGAAACAAGGGACTATAAGGTTGTCCTTGTTACAGCTGTGGTTTGACGGATCACTAAGGACAACAAATGACGATCAGGAACAAAACGCTTGAAAATAAAGCACACAACCAAGACAAACCACGTGCGATTACTCTCCTCGCAGTAAATAAACCAGAATGAATATAATGGTATGAATGCTCTGAGTTTCAACAAGGTAATAATGACTAGCGATCAGCCTCTTCCTCTACCTAGCTTGTCTTCCCCTTCCCTTGTCCTCCCTCCCCTTCCCTTCCCCCCCTCTAGCTGTCTTTGCCCCTCCCCCACCATATGATTTTTCTTACCCCTTTTAACTTCAATCCCCTCAGCTGGTCCCCTTTCATTACCCCCCACTCCCTTCCTCTTATCTTCGTACGACTCCCTCTTCCCCTTCGATATCCCCACTATGCTTTTATCCCTCCCCATACTTCCCCCTTCTCTCCCACTCCGCCTCCCCCTCTCTTGTCTGCCGGGTTCCGCTCATCACCCCCTCGTCTCGCTCCCTCTCTTCCCTCCTCCCTCTCTCGGCCCTTACCCCTCCTCTACCACCTCTCCTGGTCCAGTGCTCCTCTTGCTTCCTCCGTCCTCCCTCTGTGATGCATGGCCGAGGAAGGGATGACTTGTAATATATGAACGGGGAAAAGATCTACTGTGGATAAGTATTTTATTTGAGTTTTATGAAGGCGAATTTTTTCCTTAACATGACCTGCGTAAGGTAAAATTTTCGTTAACAGAGCAACTTGTAGTTTCGATTTTAATGGTAGTTTGCGTGCATCACTGTTTTGCTCATAGTCTTGCCTCAATGGTGAATTTTAAAGGCCCTGCTCGTTTTTATTTGTTCTTTTTTTATGTTTTCATAATGTCTATTAAAGCGGAGCGAATGCGTTTAATGTGTGTGTGTGTGTGTGTGTGTGTGTGTGTGTGTGTGTGCTTGAATCACAGAGTATTTGCATATATCATGGAACACACATGGAATAGGTTGTCAGTTTTAGTAATTGATAATGTTAATAATAATAATAATAATAATAATAATAATAATAATAATAATAATAATAATAATAATAATAATAATAAAATTAATGAATCCAGTGCTATTGTATGCAGGTGGAGCTGTTGTTTCTAAAGGATGGAAAGGTAACAGGATGATGAAAGGGGTGATGGTACTGGTGTGTGTGTGTGGGGGTACTGGTGGTGTTGAGGTGTCGATGATGGTGGTGGTGGTGATGATGTTGCAACAAATGCGTGGAACTAAATATAGAGAACGTAATGAATTTAACGCCTAAAATAAAAAGTAAAATGAGTTAAAGAAAAGTTAGAAAGTAATTACATTGAAGAGTTACATAATGGAATAGGCGGTAGGCGGTGGCCGAAGTGATAGCGTACTGGACCCACATTCGCCGCGTGATGGACGACGCGGGTTCGAATCCTTACGCTACCACTCGGATTTTTCAGTCACCGCCGAGTGGCTTAAAACTACCCACATGCTGTCCTGAAGACCACCCATAAACCCGGACTCTAGAGGAAGCCGTCCAAGCGAATCAAGAACGAGTTCCGGGGGGCAGCATGAGCTAATGCAAGATGGCGCCACTATAAACACTCGCCTGCGCCAGAACGGGCTGGGCCGACCATCAGGCCCCACCTGGAAGAAGCCTTGGGCCGACCATCAGGCCCCACCGGGAAGATGCCTACCAGCGCAATAGGCAACAACATAAAAGAAAAAAGAAGAATAGAGATAAAAGAAAAATGTGTGACCAGACTTGACAAAAATCATGAGTGGGAAAAACGGAAATAAATTTAAATTGGAGTAATGAAACCATATAAAAAAAACAATGTATAAAACTGAGCGTAAAAGTGTAGAAACGATAAAAATGACGTTACGTGGAAAATGTACTGGCAGGAGGACTGACGAGACGTCACGAGACGACAGGCGTCGTGGCGGGGAGGGAGGGAGGAATAAACAATGTTGGGAGTGTGATGATATGGCACGATGAATGTTAATGATGAGGTAAAGCATTGGTGCCATAGTAATTTGAATAGCTTGCTATTATTATTACTATTATTATTATTATTATTATCATTATTATTATTATTATTATTATTATTATTATTATTATTATTATTATTATTATTACTACTACTACTACTACTACTACTACTACTACTGCTACTACTACTACTACTACTACTACTACTACTACTACTACTACTACTACTACTATTACTACCACCACCACTATTATCCTACCACTCCTACTACTATTACTGCTGATGTTACTGTCCTTACTACTGCTACTACTACCACCGTTGGTACTACCCCCACCACCACACCAACTACCACCATGGCCACCACTATCATTACAACAACCACTGTTCATCATCACCACCGCCGTTGCTCACCCAGACTAGAAAACATACAATTTGATGCCTCAACTAACTCGAGGGAAAAACGCCCACCGTGTGCTACTCTGTATAGGGTCGCGTGACAGGGCTTTAGAGAGGGAGAGAATGGGAAGCGGCGTGTGTCCTTCCTGTGCGTGTGTTAATAGGCGTGACGTAGCCTAATGGGATGTCGATACAAAGGTTAATGGAATGAGAAATGGAAACAAAGACAATACATTGCAGCGCTCGTGAATGATTGAGAAGCGGACTATGATTATTAATACAAGAATGAATAATAAAAGGTATTGTAATGGATGATAAGTTCTTTCTTTGTTGATGCAGAGAGATGGAGAATATAGGGATAATGAGGAGGCTGCTGACAATGATGATAATGATAAATGTTCTGTGATAATGAATACTAATGATAACAGCATCAATAGGTGATAATGGTAATATATGTTGTATGATGGTAAAAAAAGGCAACTAAAATGACTATATAATGGAAAGGGAGGAAGAAAAAATACAAATGAAGGATAGACAGGAAGGAGAAAAACTATTACTACTACTAATGATGATAATGATAATAATAATAATAATAATAATAATAATAATAATAATAATAATAATAATAATAATAATGATAACAGTAATAATGATAATAGTTATAATGATAATAGTAATAAAAAATAATTTTCATAACAAAAATTTAAAAAAAAGTAATATGAATTCCTGGGTAAGGTCATGCGGGGTTGGTTTGACAAGAGATTTCATTCTCTGCTTACTGACATCTTGGAGACTCCTTATGTTCTTGTTATACATATTCTGCTGAGTGAATAAATGTTGATAATAATAAAAATGATAAAATAATAATATACACTGCAACACAGTCCAACGCCAGGCAAACGAGCGACGCGGCATCAGCTGGACACACAAAATTTCACCATTAAAAAAACAAATTGTTTTCGCTGATGCATAAAATTAATAAAAAAAGTAAATGTCAAAGGGGACGACCAGCCAGCCAGCCAGCCAGGCAGACACCACCACCACAGTCAATATCATTACCGCCTGCACCACCACCACCACCATCATCATCAACACTATAGTCCGTTTCATTCCGTCTGTCCACTCGCGAACGTACATGTGGCACCTGCGCATTGTTAGTCCGTGATTGCGTGAAGATCAACTTTATATTTTCAGTGATATATTTGAATGTTCTTGTAGACAAAAAATAAAACTCACGTCTTTTTCTATGAACCGCAAACCGCAAATTATTTTGCATCGATAATCTACCATACAAGCACACGAAAGAATAATTTATATAACAAACAGAATAGTCTGATCATACTCGAACGATTCATAGCCTTTCAGATACCCATTTTTCATCTCATTCAGGTACATAGAGTGACATCTGGCTCTGGAAGTGTCTAAGGAATGTGATATGTTGCATGTAAACAGCACGGGTAGCCTAATATTCTAAATAGCCTATCTTCGCATTCAACAGTTATTATTTACTATTTCATGTTATTTCGATTAATAATCATAATTTACTTACAGTAAATTATTAAGATATCATTTACATCCGCTTGCAGAGCTAGATGTCTTTTAATATACCTGAAATGAGCTATCAATCAATGAATTTGAAAACCACAGATCATTCGAGCATGATGTGACTATGTTGTTTGATAAAAAGTTTGTCTTTTCATGTGCTTGTATGTTAGATTTTCGATGCAAATAACTGACTGTTTTTTGTACACATAAATATTCAAATATATTATTGAAAAATAAGCTCGAATCTCTAATCACTACAGTTGATCTGCACGTATTCACGAGCTAGAAATGCGCAGGTGCCACATCCATTAAAATTCCCGCTCTGTTGGTAGACAGACGGGAATGAAACGGACTATACCACGATCACCATTTCCATTATCCTTTTTTTACCTTTTGCATAATGACTATATTCTCTTTCACAACCTGTATCTCTTGACGTCAGGTATTTTGTCTTAGTTCTTTCAGTATTCAGCTTTATCATCGGTATTTTCCTCTACACACTTTCTGCCTCGAGTCGTGGCAATGTTCCCCAAATTTAACTTCCTTCTCAGTTCTCTGCCTCTTTTTACCTTTCGATTTACCATATACTTTTTCTTTTATCCCTTTACTCTCCTCATGATCATCGTATTTTTTTTCTTGCACACACACCCTTTTTCTTCGTCCCTATGTCAACACTTCCCACCTCTACTTCCTCTTACATAACGCTATTCGCCTTTTAGTTTTTATCTTTTTAAACTTTTTACTCATGATCATCGAAATTTTTTTTTCTATCTCATCCTCATTCAATCTCCCTATGCCATTATTGCCCACTTCCGCTCCCTCCTCGTACCTTTTGATTCACCTTTTTCTCTGTGACTCCTGCTCTCTCTCCCCCCCCCCCCCACGCCTGTCCGCCGTTGTAATGCACGGATTCTAGCTCACTGTGACGCGTTGGAGCCCCGAGTTTAGCGCTTCGAGTTGGACACTTTGGCTCGGCGCGGCAAGTTACGGGCGTATGTGTGTGTGTGTTGGGGGTCACCTCCTTCTACTTGTTTTACTTCTGCTTCTCCTTGTTCATTTTTCTTCCCGTGGTCCTGCTTTTGTTTCTTTTTTTAATTATTTTTTCCTCCTCTACTTTATGTATTTTTACCTCTTCTTCCTCCTTCTCCTCCTCATTCCAAATCCTCGTGTGAATCTCTCTCTCTCTCTCTCTCTCTCTCTCTCTCTCTCTCTCTCTCTCTCTCTCTCTCTCTCTCTCTCTCTCTCTCTCTCTCTCTCTCTCTCTCTCTCTCTCTCTCTCTCTCTCTCTCTCTCTCTCTCTCTCTCTCTCAAAACAGATTGGACTATATTAGGAAGCAGCTTAGGTGAACATTATAATCTTTGGAATGAATGGAATGGGGAGGGAAAGAGAGAAGCGAAGGGGGACTGAAGGGAAGGGAAGGGAAGGGGACGAAAGGAAAGGGGGAGAAATAAGATAATGAATGGGGAGAGAATTGATATAGGGAAATGAATAACGGGAAAGGAGTGTGAAGGAAACGAAGGGAACGAAAGAGTAAAGGTTAGGGAGATAATGGATGGGAAAAAGACGAAAGAAGGAGTCAAAAGAAAACGATAGGAATCAAGAAACGATGGAAACGAGGAAAGGCTAAAAAGAGGTCGAGGGAGAAAGTAAGTAAACAAGAGGAAAGGAAAATAATAACAATACAGGGAGGAAGAAACTGAGAGAAACGAACGACAAAAGACGGGAAGAAAGTAAAGAAGTAAGAGGGGAAAAGATTACAAGGAAAGGGAGGGAGAGAGGAAGGAAGTCAAGAAAAGCGAGGGAGAGGATAACGGGAAGGAGGATAGGAGGGAGGACGTAAGAGAGAGAGGAATGAAGAAACGAAAGAAGATAGGAAATAAGGAGGAAAGGAGATGAAAAGAAGGGCAGGGAGAAAGGGATAGAGGAGGAGGATAAAAAATAAGAGAGACCCAAATGATAAAAGATAGGAAGAAAGTAGGGAAGGAAAAGAGAACAGCATAATAAGAAAGGGGAGGAAGAAAGGAAGAAAAGAGAATGGGAGAGAGTAAGAAGAGAAAAAAGGGGTGACGAAAGAGATAGAATGAAGAAAATAAGAAAAATAAGAAGTAGGGAAGAGAGGAGAAGAAAAGAATAACAAGAAAGGGGAGGAAGAAAGGAAGAAAAGAGAATGGGAGAGAGTAAGAAGAGAAAAAAGGGGTGACGGAAGAGATAGAATGAAGAAAATAAGAAAAATAAGAAGTAGGGAAGAGAGGAGAAGAAAAGAATAACAAGAAAGGGGAGGAAGAAAGTAAGAAAAGAGGATAAAGGAAGAAAACAACAGGAGATAGAGAACATAAGAACATAAGAACGTAGGAGTCTGCAGGAGGCCGGTAGGCCTGTACAAGGTAGCTCCTTTGACCCTAAGCTCCCGTGTATCTAACCCCACATAATATCGCTGTCCATGAATTTATCTAATATATTTTTTAATGTTACAATTGTATTGGCACTCATCACATGACTGCTAAGCCTATTCCACTCATCCACCACCCTGTTAGTAAACCAATTTTTGCCTATGTCCCTGTTGAATCTGAATTTATCCAGTTTAAATCCATTACTTCGTGCCCTACCCGTTCCTACCTTCTATGAATGTCTCCCTTATTAAAGCCCTTCATCCATTTATAAACCTCGATCATGTCTCCACGCACCCTTCGCCTTTCTAGAGAATGCAAGTTTAACTGTTTGAGTCTTTTCTCGCATGGCAAGTTTCTCAACCCCTGAATCATCCTCCTTTGCATCGATTCTAACATTTTGATATCCATTCTATAGTAAGGTGACCAGAACTTAACCGCATAATCAAGATGAGGTCTAACTAATGCTAAAAATATCGTTTGAGGAAGACTTAGGCGCTTCTGTTACTTACACTCCTTGAAATAAATCCTAGTACCCTGTTTGCTCGATTTCTAGCTTGAATGCATTGTGCCCTTGGACGGAGATCAGAGCACATTAAGACCCCTAATTCCCTCTCGCATCCAGACCTGCTTATGGGAGTGTTATTTAAGCAATAGTTAAGTGAGGGGTTGTTCCTACCTACACTCAGAATACTGCACTTCCCTACATTGAACTCCATCTGCCATTTATCCGCCCAGTCATACAATTTGTTTAGTTCATCCTGGAGAATACTAGTGTTTTGATCCGACTCAATTACTCTACCGATCTTAGTATCATCTGCAAACTTACTGACCTCACTACTTATTCTCTAAGTCATTGATATAAATAATAAACAAAAGTGGACCTAAAACCAAACATTGTGGGACCCCACTCGTAACACATCCCCAGTCAGATCTTTTACCATTGATTTGCACTCTTTGCTTCCTATTGCTAAGCCACGCCGTGACCCAGTTCAAAACTTTACCCTCTGCTCCATGAGCCTGTAGTTTAAGCAACAGTCGTTGGTGAGGAACTTTGTCAAATACTTTACTAAAACCAAGATAGATTACATCATAATTTTCATATCTGTCTACCACCTCAAATACTTTATTGTAAAAGGACCAAATATCTATGTTTCTTATACTCTGCTTATAGCTATGTTTCTCTATACCTCTCAATACTTCTCCCTCCTCCACCTTATCCTTACCCACCTTCCTTTTCCCCTTTCTCTCGTTTTTTCTTTTCCTTCGTCACTTTTTTTCGCTCTCCCTTTCCCTGTTTCTCCCTCCTCCCTTTCTCTCTCCATTACCCCCACTTTCCCCTTCCCTTTATCCCTCAGTCGCCCCTTTCCTATGTTTGACTTCTTCCCTTCCTCTCTTCTCCTCTCACCCTAACCTTTTCTGCCCTTATTTCCCCTTCCCTCTCCACTTCCCTTCACCCCTCACCACCTCTCCCTTTCCATACCTTTCCTTATATTCTCCCCAATCCTTCCTCCCCCTTTCCCTTCCCCTTCCTCTCTCTTCTCCCTTCGCCACCTCTTCCCAGTGGTCGGTGGAGCCAAGGCGGCACACGACGAGAATAAACCATCCCAGAAGAGCCCAACGTTGATGACCTGCACGTTCCTGCTAAACAGTGTTCATTTACATTAAAATGACTCAACAAAAAAAGATGAAGAAGGCTAACTGCTGCGGGTGTTTCGACTGGCTCTTCGCCAGGCGGGCGCGCCGCAGCCCCTCCGAGGACCTCGACTCTTTCGTCGAGGAAATAAAGAACGCGGGTGCCCAGGACGATGCGGGCGAACTGGGACAAGCGTCCCTGAGCCTGGTCTGCCTGCAGAACGCAGCTCAGCCTCTCGCTGTGGTGGAGGAGGAACGTCCCTCCGACACCCAGGATGCTGACGGTGTGGTAGGAAATGGAGGAAAGGAGGGCAATGGCAAGAGGCCTCAAACCCTCATCATTACAGTCCTCTTGGTCAAGAGAGAAAGGGCCAACAAGCCACTGGACGAAACAACAGTCGCAGTAAAGGACTGGACGCCGGAGAGCCGTGGCAAGTGTGTTCAAACTCTGATCATTACTCAGCTCAGGGTCAAGAGAAAAAAGATCAAAGAGCTCCCCTCCGAGCATCAAGGCACTGCTGGGGACGCTCCTTCCAGCAGGGGCAAGGCAGTTACCGAGCCACCAAAGAAGCCCCTCAAAAGCAGCCTCAAAAAACAGGATGCACCTCAAAACACGGTCAAGAAAATTGTCAGGTTCAACTTCCAAAACCTGAACGCTGTCGTCAAGGATCGTGAACTGTACTGTGGCTACGACTACTTCAGGTATGGCTTCCCTCTCTCCAGCATTCCTTCTGAGCTGCAAAAGCTAAAGGAAAGAACAGTGAAGCCACAGAAAGAGCCACCAAAGGAAGCTGTAAGCAAACTGCCAGAGCCTCAGAAAACAGCAACAGAGAAAGCAGCAGATTCAGACAACACAAACACTGAGCCACAACATCTCACAGGGATCCTCAAGAAAGGAAAGACGGCCAGCACCGCTCATAAGTGTCTGCGCTTTGACCTCCAAAACTTGAACACTTTCGTCAAGGATCGTGAGCTGTACTGTGGCTACGACTACTTCAAGTATGGCTTCCCTCTCTCCAGCATTCGTTCTCAGCCGCAAAAGGTAAAGGAAAGAAAAATGAAGCCACAGGAAGGGCCAGTAAAGGACGCAGTAAACAAACACAATACACTACAAGAGCAAACAGTTAGAGAAGCAGGCTGTACACCGATGAATACCACTGTTGGAGGGAAGTCTCCTAAAGTTATCCTTAAGGGAGAAAAGATCCCACGGTCCACCTGTCCAAAACATGTAGGCTTCAACCTTGGTAACCTCCGCGCCCCCGTTAAGGAACGTGAGCTGTACCGTGGCCACGACACCTTCAGATACGCCGTGCCGCTGGAAGTCACTCAGTCTCCCAACTTTACCTCGAGGCTTCACCACCAGCCCGTTAGATCCGCCTCTAACTCGCTGCGAGGAGCACCTCGGCACCTCGGGAGGCCGACACAGTGGAGCAACGACTCCTTCCAGCAAAACAGTGGCCGGAATGCTGCACACAACTACACCAACAGCCGCCACTCACAGCACCGCCAGCACAACTCCAGCAGCCACGTCTCGCCAAGATACGAACCAAGGCATTTCTACGGACAGACAAATCCAGGCATCAACTCCCGCACCAGAAGTCGTGTCAAGAGAGGCGCCAAGCCGAGTGGTGGTGATTTTCTGTGAGCACCGGGCGAGTACACAGAGTCGTGATCAGACTCAAATGTCCAGCGACGTACAGTTGACGTACATTGCGGGTGCATTTCTCAATACCTGCTGAACAGTAACTGTGGATGATTGGTGATTTATAACAATGACTGAGGAGTGCCAAGAAGCATCACAAACACACTGAGAGGAGCGGCTCGCCAGCTGACTACAATCACCATGCAGAGGAACACATCCCACGGAACGGTGCCACTTCTACGGAACAAATCGTTCAAGAGTGTCGCATCTGTGGGGAGTGATTCGATGCATGTGTGTGGCTACATTTCTTATCTTATCTTTCAAATGAAAAAATAAAAAATATATATTATTCTTCATTTTCACTCCTGTTCTTCCCTGTCTTTCTCCCTCCCTTTCTTACCTCTCAATACTTCTCCTTCCGCCTCCTTATCCATACCTACCTACCTTTTCACCTTTCTCTGCTTTCTCTCGTTTTTTTTTCTTTTTCCTTCGTCACTTTTTATCGCTCTTCCTTTCCCTGTTTCTTCCTCCTCCCTTTCTCTCTCCATTACCCCCACTCTCCCCTTCCCTTTATCCCTTAGTCGCCCCTTTGCTATGTTTGACTTCTTCCCCTCTTCTCCCCTCACCCTAACCTTTTCTCCCCTTATTTCCCCTTCCCTCTCCACTTCCCTTCACCCCTCACCACCTCTCCCTTCCCATACCTTTCCTTATCTTCTCCCCAGTCCTTCCTCCCCCTTTCCCTTCCCCTTCCTCTCACTTCTCCCTTCGCCACCTCTTCCTGGTCCTCCTCCCCCTTCTTCCCCATCTTTCCTCCTCCCCTCTCCTTCCCCTTCTCCCTTCCCTCCCTTCCCTTCACCATCTCTCTCTCTCCCTTCCCATACCTTTCCCTATCTTTTACTCGTGGGGGACGACACGCGCGTTACCACCCTGTCCGTCTTTCACCTTAATTCCACACGCTACCTCCCCCTAACCCCCAATCTTTCACCAACCCTTTCACTCTCCACCCCTCAAGTTCAGGTTCAAGGAGGTTTCAGTGTGGTGGTCCTGACACGCGCGTTACCACCCCGTCCGTCTTTCACTTTAGATTCCACACTTTACCTCCTCCTAACCTGTATCTTTTCCCAATGTATCATTTTATTTTAGTACAAGAGATCGTATAAATTTTCGAATTAAAAAAAATAATAAATGGTTTAGTCTCCGTAATTTTCTCTAGTGCATTTTCTTTTAGTTCTTCTTTCTTCATTCCTTTTTCTTTCTGTAGTTCTTTAGTTCTTTTAGTTCTTTCCTTTAAAACATTAGTATTTTTACCTTCCACCAATCTTTATCTTTCTCCACTATATAAATACACATAGGTTTTCAAAGATTTCCTCTAGAATTTCAAATATTTATGAGAAACCCACCCATATTATAATGTTTTTTCTTACTTTCTCGGTACGTGACAGTCGCATGGATTGGAAATATCATAAATCTATCTCCGCTTCCCCTTGACTGACTTCGTGAGCGTCTCCGTTTTCTCTGGGACGGGGGGGAAGGTGAGGAGGGAGAGGGGGTGTGTTGCAGGGAATAGATGAGAACGTTATCTTGCCCCGTCACAGCTGAAGAAGGAGGAAGTAGTACTGTCCCGAGTCTGTTTGAGTTAGTATGTGTGGAGGAGGAGGAGGAGTAAGAAAGGAGGAAAGGGGGCAAAGTAATGCTATGTTTGGTCTGGTTTGGTTTGGTGTGTTGTATTATTAGCAGTCACGAAACGGTTTGGTATTTTGTTTCCAGATTTGTGAAGAATTTTGAGTCTTTTGTATGTGTTTGTGTATGTGTCCGTGTGTTTTTATGTCGGAATCTCTCTGTAGTTATTTATTTGGTTTGGTTTTCAGATTGGTGAGGAATTTGAGTTTTTAATTTGTGTGTTTGTCTTTGTGTCCGTAAGTCTTTCTGTGTCTACTTCTGTCTATCTATCTATCTGTCTATCTATCTATCTATATGTCTAGCCGTCACTCACTCACACTTTATTTATTAATTCCGCGTCATCGGCAAGCCCTATTTTTTCTCCTCCCTTTCCTTGATCTCCCTTCCATCAAACTCTCAACTACCTGCCAAGCCCTGTCCGAGGTGATAGAGGGAACCATATGCGAAAGAGAGGAGGAGAGGAAGGAAAAGAGACTGAAGAGGAGGAGGAAGAAGAGGAGGAGGAAAAAGAAAGAGAGAGAGAAAAATAAGAAAAGAAAAAAAAATCACAACCACCACACCATACAACAACCATATGTGAAAGAGAAAAAGGAATAGGAGAAGGAGACTGAGGAGGAGGAGGAGAAAGAGGGAAAGGAAAAGGAAAAAAATGAGACAGGAAAAAAACACAACCACCACACCATACAACAACCATATGTGAAAAAGAAAAAGGAATAGGAGGAGGAGGAGGAGGAGGAGGAGAAAGAGGAAAAGGAAAAGGAAAAAAAATGAGAAAGGAAAAAAGCACAACCACCACACCATACAACAACCATATGTGAAAGAGAAAAAGAGAAAAAGGAATAGGAGAAGGACACTGAGGAGGAGGAGAAGGAGGAGAAAGAGGAAAAGGAGGAGGAAAAAAATTAAAGGAAAAAATCACATCCATCACACCATACAACAACAATACGAAAGAAGAGAGGAAGAGAATGAGAGAGAGAGAGAGAGAGAGAGGAGAGAGAGGAGGAGAGAGAGAGAGAGAGAGAGAGAGAGAGAGAGAGAGAGAGAGAGAGAGAGAGAGAGAGAGAGAGAGAGAGAGAGAGAGAGAGAGAGAGAGAGAGAGAGAGAGAGAGAGAGAGAGAGAGAGAATGCTGGTTGTATTTAATTAGTGAGCTCATGTGTGTATTTATGGTGTGTGTGTGTGTGTGTGTGTGTGTGTGTGTGTGTGTGTGTGTGTGTTGTAATTGTCTGTGAGATTGTTTCAGTATTCATCTTTCTGTCTGTATATTTTTCTGTTTGTCTGTTTGTTTGCTGGTTTATCCGAGTGCATATTTTCCGCTGTTCATGCTAATGCGTCCCTCCGGCGTTGACGTGCTGTGCCGTGCTGACGCCCGCCGCTGTGCCGCCACTCCTGTACAGTGTCCTGTCCGGTGGTGGTGGCGGTGTTAAAGGACGCTCTGGAACGCTGTCGTTTGTTGGTTATCTGGTTTGTTCTCGGTTTGCTTTTTGTTTGTGATTTTCAGGTTTACTTTGGGTTTGTGTTTCTTCCCGTTTTGTGTTCCTTCCTGTTTTTTCCTGTGTTTTGATTTTTTCCTTTGTGATGTTCGGTCTTAGTTTTATTTTTGCAGTCTTCAGACATATTGACGCTTAGTTTGTAGCGTTTGTGCCATTTTTTCTTTTTCATTTTCTTACAGTATTTCAGTTTTGTTACTTGCTCGGTACACGTTTTATCTTTTAATGATCTTGTTTCATGGTTCTTGCTTTTGTAGTTTTATTTGGTGTCTTTTTTAATTCAGGTTGATACTGTGCTTTCTTTTTTTTTCTTTGAGCATTCAGGATTTTTGTTCCAGTTTTTAGTCATTTTTTTATAATCTCATTTTCACGTTTTTCTCTTGTTCACCAATTTCCGAAGTGATTGTCATCTTTTTAATTCCCTCGATTTAAAAAAAAAATCATTCCAATATTGAAAATACTTTTCTCTCTTTCTTTTTTTTCTTTTTTCTTTCTCTTTCTATCTTTCTTTCTTTCTATCTCTTTATCTCTTTCTGTTTATCTATTCACATTTCCCTTTTTCTCCAGCTCGATTTCTCTCGCCCTCTTTTCACTGGTTCTTTGGTAGTACTTTTTTTAATATTTTCTCCGACACGTGAGTCCCCGCCCTGTTCCCGTAGCTCAAATATTCCTGCGGGTATTCCAGGACTCCACTTTTGCTGCTGGATCCCTGTTGGGGTTTTGGGATTCCTGCAGGATATCTCGAACGTCTCTTTTTATTATATACCTCTTTTCCTTTCCTTCCCTCCTCTCCGATCTCCTCTTTTCATCGTTTTATCTTTTTCTTCCTAGTCGTTTTTTCTTTCCTCTCTCCGTTTTTAGTTTGACTTTCACCTTATTTTCATGACCTCGTTTTCCTTCTTTCCTCTTCCCTTTGATCTCTTTTTCATCATTTTCCCTTTCTCTTCGTCGCACTTTTTGCTTCTTTTCATTTCATGTTTTTTCTCCGGTTTTCTTTCATCTCTTGGTTTCTTTTTTTACTGCTTTCTTTTTCTCCATTTTGCTCCATTTTTAGTTTTTTTATTAGTTTTCCTTTTCTCTTCTCATTCGTTTTTTTCTTCAGATTTCTTTCCACCGTCTTCTGGCTCCTCTTTTTGTTTGTTTGTTATTTTCTATTATTTTTTCACTTTAATTTTTTCTGTTTCTCTTGTCTTTTTCTTTCTCTCCATTTTTACTCAGTTTCCATTTCTGTTGTTTTCCTTAAATAAATAATTTCTCTTTTTACTCCATTTCTCCTCAGTGATCTTCTTTCCATTTTCTCTTCTTTCGCACTTTGCCTTTCGTTCTTTGCATGTTTCCCTCTCTTCCTTCTCTCCCTCCCTCTCTCCCAATATTCAACTCAACCCTTTCCTTCCTCTCACTCTTCCTCCTTTTCTTCCTTACCTTCCTTTCTTCTTTCTTCCCTTCCTACCTTCCCTCCTTCCCTAATTTTTTTCTTCTCCTTACCTTTATTTTCTTAATTGATATGTATTTTATAGTTACCTCATCTGTATCTATGTTCAACTATCTATATCTATCTGTCTATCTCATTACAGGCTTGCTTTTCCCTTGTCACATTTTTCCTTCAGTAATTTTTCCTCCTCTTTCCTCCACACACATGTTCCTGTCATCCCTCGCTGCTTTCCTCCATCCCTCTCCAATTTAACTATTTTTTTCTCCTCTCCCTCCCTCATTTTCTTTTCCTTTTCTCCTCCTCCTCCTTTCCTTTCTTATCCTCTACTTTAGATTCCTCCCCTCTCTCCCTTCCTCTTATCCTTCATTTCCCTCCAACTTTAATTAATATGATGATCCACTCCCTCGCTCCCTCTCCTTGCCACTCCTTCCTTCTCTCCTTTCACTTCCCTTCTTAAGACATCCTCCATCTCTCTTCCTTTCTCTGTTCTTTCATCACCTTTAATAGAACCTTTCCTTCCTTCCCTCTTCCTTCCTTTCCCTCCTTTCCTGCCTCCTCTCTCTCCACTTTAGATATCCTCCCTTTCTCTTCCTTCCTCTCTTCCTCCCTTTCCCTCCAATTCTCCCTCCAAAAGGACCCTCCCTCTGTATCCTTTCCCTCGTCCTTACACCCTGTTCCTCCTTCGTTTGTTTCTACCTTCTCTGCCTTCTCCTCCACACCCAACATAAACACTCCCTCTCGTCCTGTCTCCCCCCCCCCTCCCCCTTTAGATAATCCTCCCATTCATCACGCAGGTAATCTCCCATTTCTTAAGACTAATGTTGCTACTACTTACGCCAGGTGAGCTGCTCTTGTCCCCAACCCCCCTTGTCCCAGCCTTACCTGCATGTCCCCTTCCCTTTCCCTTCCCTCCCCTTTCCCTTCCCCTTCCCTTCCCTTACTTTTCCTTTCCTTCCCTTAACTTCCCTTCCCTTCCCTTCCCTTCCCTTCCTTTCCCTCACATTTCCCTGTTTTCCCTTCCCCTTCCTTCCCCTTATTTTACTTCCCTTCCCTTCCCTTCCCTTCCCATCTTTTCCGTCCGCTTCCCTTTCCTTTCATTCCCATCCCTTCCCTTCCTTTCCCTCACATTTCCCTGTTTTCCTTCCTTCCTTCCTTCCTTCTTTTACTTCCTTCCCTTCTTTTACTTCCTTCCTTCCTTCCTTCCTTCCTTCCTTTCCCTCCACTCCCCGTTTTCCTTCCTTCCCTCCTTCCTTCTTTTACTTCCTTCCTTCCCTTCCATCTTTTCCGTCTGCTTTCCTTTCATTCCTTCCTTTCCTTCCTTTCTTTCCTTTCCTTTCTTTCCTTTCCTTTCTTTCCTTTCCTTTCTTTCCTTCCTTTCCTTCCTTCCACTTTCTATCCTTACCTGCCCCATACTTCCCCATACTGACCAGTAAATGCCACCCTTCTTCCCGCCTCCCGCCTCCCGCCCCCTTCTCCCTCTTTGTGCACATCTATTTTTTTTTTTTGAAGCACAAATTACTTTTTTACATTATGCGCTTTTTATCCACATTTTTTCACCTGCACGGCCTCGGTTACCTGAGGACTACAATGCAGACAACTTCGTGCTCTAATTACTTTTTCCCCACGCCCAAGGTCAACATTTTTTTCGAACTTTCGTACCATTTTTTTTTTTTTTTTTTGTCCGTAACGTTCACTCAATTACGTGTTTTTTTTCTCCTCCTTGCAACGCTGAAGGGCGGTGTTTTACTCGTGTGTGACTCGTGCTTGCTGTGTTTGGTTTGTCTTAACTTGCTCCCTTAAAAGTCTACGGGAGAGTGTATTATTTTTAGACTTCATCTCTATATGCAGTGAACCCTACACTATGGACCGGACACTTGCCCCAGCCCTCTCATTAAGCCGCGAATTTTGGAAAATCTACCGCTTTGGTGCGAATCGCCATAACTCCCTTATTTCTGGGGCTACATAAATGTTTTTGGTATCAATCGACGGCAAAATGAAAGGGCCATATTTTTAATAGCAATAACAATTCGAATAATTTCGCAAAAAATGATTCGGAAAAAAACTATTTTTAAATTCCCAACCCTGAGACCCACTCTTTTTTGAGAATTTCAAAAAACTTATTTAACAAATAATTTAGCCCTACTAATGTGCTTTCCAATATGATGCATAGCATTTCCTTACTCCCAGTAGTTTCGTCGCTAGAGCTCGAAACGTAAACCCCTTTGAGTGCGATTTTGACGAACTCGAGACACTTTGCCGTTTTTGTCTAGTGTGGCATTACTATTGCCTTTAGAAGGCTGTACTTTGGCATGTAGCCCTTCTTGGCAATGTAGTCTGACCAGCTCGACGGATTGTATGATAGCTCGATTTGAAGTTTGTCGTCGAGCCGTCACAAAATAGCCTTTTTTTCGGGCCTTTTGCCGCGATTCAGAAACCTAGTTTTTGCTTATAACTTTTTTATATTTATTAAGTGCTTTCCAGTAGTTTTTCTGATTATTAATCTGTATTAATAGAGCTTTCATTTGCCACCAAGCACGCCTTCCTAGCTTCAGTAGTTTTTGCTCGAGCTTGACCAGAAGTCGCGACGAATATTCGCCGAATCTGACTCATTTCACGCGCCGCGACGAAAAACCTTCCTGACGCCACAAAAATTAATATATCTGCATAAAAAAATTCATATATGAACACCTCAATATGTTGACTATCTCGTATTAAAATCATTTTAATATATATATATATATATATATATATATATATATATATATATATATATATATATATATATATATATATATATATATATATATATATATATATATATATATATATATATATATATATATATATATATATATATATATATATATATATATATATATATATATATATATATATATATATATATATATATATATATATATATATATATATATATATATATATATATATATATATATATATATATATATATATATATATATATATATATATACATGGGAAGGGGTCTTGAAGAAACTCAGCTTCTCTCCTCTCCTCCACTATACGGGAGTGGCTTGCGCCGTTCGCCCGTTCGTCTTGTACCTACTCCATATATATATATATATATATATATATGTATATATATATATATATATATATATATATATATATATATATATATATATATATATGCCGAATTTTTTACATTTATGCCTCGGCCCGAAGGAATCTTAAGATGGCGGCTGCGGGCCTCAGGATTTGCACGGAGTCAACCAATCCAGTTATAATAGAGATCAGTGGATAGATGAGACGACGGTGCTGCCGTCAGGGTTAAGGAGAGGAGGAAAAGATGAAGAAGTGAAATTGGATAATACCATCAAGTCTTTAATTTGGGGTCTTTGTGTAAGGAGGAATCTACTACATCTTATATACTCAGGTGATGTGTATTTCTTTATGACAAATGAAACAGGCCGAGGGATGAAGAGAGGAAGTAAAAGTTAGATGCCATCAACATTGTGCTTCTATTAAGATATTTTTTACCTATTAAAGTTCAGGTGAAAATTGCCCGTTTTTCCTTTTCCTGAATTTATTATAAGGAAGATATATAAAAAAAAATAAAAAGAGGAAAAATATCAACAAATCAACCAACCAACACAATTACCAGCAACACCAGCCACCAAAAAATAAAAGTCTAACACCACCAGCTTTGCGACTGACCCAAACACAAGACCTCCTTCCACCAACTAGAACAACCTGAAACACACCATACACGCCTCAATGAACAGACACATTCCACAAAAAAACACTTTCTAGCAGGCACACACTTCCCTGGTTTTCCAGGGATCTACGCAGGCAACATCGCAAGAAACAAAGACTCTACAGACGCGCGCAGACATACAACACAACAGATAATTGGACCCCCTACAAAAAACACCAAAAGACATTTGCCAAAAACATAAAAGTAGCGGAACGCAAACACATAGCAACTTACCTCGCAGACAACGTAAGAAATAACAAAAGAAACTTTTTCTAAATTCTTTAAGACGCGCAGACATGACACTAACACGATTACATCACTGCATGAAAGACAACACTAACACATTAGTAACCAGCCCACAACACAAAGCACAAATACTCAACACACAGTTCCAATCGGTGTACACACAAGAACACAACCTGACACCAAACATGCCACACAGTCCCTTCCCCCCCATAGCCCCCCTTGACATTACGACTAACGGAATACAGAAACTACTGGAAGGACTCGACACAACTAAATCCACTGACCCCGACAACATTCCCGCCTTCATCCTTAAATCCTTTGCCCCCATCCTTGCCCCCATCCTTCAGGCCATATTTACCCAGTCCCTATCATCCACCTCATTACCCTCTGACTGGCTTTTGGCAAATATTAATCTTTTATTTAAGACAGGTGACAGGACTGACCCAGCCAATTATCGCCCCATCTTACTAACATCGATTTCATGTAAAATTTTCGAACACATAATACACAAACACATAATGAATCACCTTGAAGCAAACAACATCCTTACTGACTCACAACACGGCTTTCGACCCAAACGCTCATGTGAATCGCAACTCATTACTACATATCACGACATTACGAGGCTACTTGACCGACGTGACATTAAACAAGTTGACACTATTGTTTAAGATTTTGCCAAAGCCTTCGACAAAGTCCCGCACAAAAGACGTACATTAAATTGAAATACTACGGTATTTCAGGACCTATTTTTCACTGGATCACTGCATTTCTTACTAACAGGACTCAACGTGTTCTTCTTGATGGATCTTCATCTGACACTGTCCCTGTTTCTTCAGGTGTCCCACAAGGCACCGTTCTAGGCCCCCTTCTTTTCCTCCTGTACATTAACGATCTTCCACTGTCAACGCCTAATTCTTCTACTAGACTATTTGCCGACGATAGTTTACTGTTCAGAGCAGTAAAGACTACTGACGACTGCAGACTACTACAAAACGACTTGGACGCCCTCGAGCGGTGGGAACGCACCTGGCAGATGCACTTCCGACCAGACAAATGCAAACTATTACGATTCCCCAGAGCGCACAACCCCATCCATCACACTTACACTCTCCATAATTCAAATTTAGAATCAGTTCACACACACAAGCACCTTGGTATCCATCTCTCAACTAACTTGAAATTCAACACCCACATAGACCATATCAGTGCCGCAACCAACAGAACACTGGGGTTCCTGAGGAGGAATTTACATAACTGCACACCTGACATTAAACACACAGCTTATGACACGCTTGTGAGACCAACACTGGAATACTGCTCCACGGTGTGGGATCCTTACACACACAGAAACATTGATAAGTTAGAACAAATCAATACCAAGGCGGCTAGGTTCATTACAAACAATTACACTCGAACGCCTGGAATCACAACACGGATCAAACAACAGATAAACATGGACCCTCTTCACATACGCAGACAAGCACACAGACTTACACTTACAGTGCTGGAAAAAAAAAACTTTACAAAGACAATGAAACGAACATTCGTACCATTAATGTGTTTTATTGTGGATATTTTGCTACAATTTGTTACAATTAGTATTTTGTCATGTCGCCCTTACACTTGATCACCATCTGTAGTCGTTTGGGCATGGATTCAGCAAGGTTGGTGAAGTAGGTGGGGTCCATGGATGTCCATAGTGTCTTCAGTGCCTCCTTCAAATCGTTGATGTTGCTCGGTCGTGTCTCTTGAACTTTCTTTTTCATTACATTCCAGGCATTTTCTATAGGGTTAAGGTCAGGGGAATTACCAGGCCACTTAAAAACATCCATTTTATGGTCATTGAGAAACTTCATCACGACCTTTGAAGTGTGGGCAGGTGCACCGTCTTGCATTAAATAATCACACTGATGAATGTCCCAAAAAGGAAGCAAATGTTCTTCCAAGACATTAATATAATTGCTTCCTTTCATAGTTACATTCTTGGGAAGGAAGTACAATCCTCCCCTGCCCATGTTTCCACTGAACGCGCCCCACACCATCTCACTGTCAGGGTGCTTCACGGTCTTCTCAGTATATTTTGGGTCATAACGTGACACCATACTTGGACGACGCACAGTTTCTGAGCCTCCTCCGACTAGCCTAAAACTGCTCTCATCACTAAACATCATTTTTTTCCACTGCTCAGATGTCCAGTGTTTATATTTCTTACAGAATCCAAGCCTTTTCTTCTTCATGGCTGCTGTGAGCATGGGCTTCTTTGCGGCACGGCGAACTGGTAGATCCAGATCTTTCTGCAGGCGATGGCGAATTGTCCTGGTTGCGACGTTCTGGAGGAGCTCAGGGTGATTTATTTTGAGTTCAACGGCAGGATTTGATAACACTTCACGCTTCAGAAGCTTATCAGTCCTTGCTGTTGTCTTCTTAGGTGCTCCAGAGCCTGATTTCCTCTTCGGTACCGTCCCTTTTGGCAATGGCGCCGCCAACCGCTTCAGTTGATAAATAGCTTCTCTTGACACCCCAAGATCTCTAGCTACAGCAATCACCGAATCCCCCTTCTCTAGCAGAGTCAAAGCACGGGATTTCTCTTCCATTTGTAGCTTCTTCCGACCCATTCTGTGCAGTTGGAGCAAAAAAGCACAACATCAAACTTTAACGGAAGTAAAAAACTACAGGCTGGCTGGAGCGCTCCGTTATCAACCTCCCTGTAAGAGCACACATAGTGCACTGAAGCTTTGCTGGGTGGTAAATGGTTTATAGACGTAAGTAGATGGCGCGCGCACTATATAAACCCCTCGCACTTTCTTATGGTGGGAAATTCAAGTGAAATCTTAACGCAGATTATTCGTGTAGAGCTTTCTTTGTGCATATAGGTGTAAATATTTTTTGTACAAGATCACAAACACTCACATTGACATTGGCCACAAACATACCTACACAAGGCAAACAGCCAACGTACTCGTAACACACACATCCATAAATACCAAACATATCACACTAACACCGACGCATACAAGCTGGCTGGAGTAGGTAGGAAGACACCTACCGAACGGGCGCAAGCCACTCCCGGTGAGGTATATATGGGAGGTGAGAAGGGAGCTGAAGCCCTCCAAATACCCTTCCCATGTCCTCACTAACCGTTTCCCTATTGTCTCACCAACACCGGAGAGTAGTTCAGCATGCTCTCTAAAGACACATCCTCTCTTTATCCACACCACACTACATTCACACAACATATACACCTTTTCCCAAAATTCAAATTTCAAAATGGCGCACATACACCAAGCCTCGGAGTCCCCGCCTGGGGGGGAGACCACAAATTCCCCCAGGGAGGACTCCCCTTCTGGCTGCCGACCCGAGAGGTGTCTTGATAACTCCTCGAACCTCTTTCTTCTCAATTTCTGCAACATTCACGGTCTTCGCTCTAATTTTCATTCTGTGGAACATCATCTCTCCTCCTCTAAACCTCACCTTCTCTTCCTTACCGAAACACAGGTTTCTGAGGCTACTGACAGCAATCTCTACTCTGTTCCCTCCTACTATCTCTATCCTAAATTTCAATCCAAAGCTGGATGTTGCGCCTACGTGCGCAACGACATCACTTGCTCTCGTGCCCACGACCTTGACTCTTCTGAATTTTCCACCATCTGGCTAAGACTTAATTGTCAATCTATTACTAAATACATCTGTGCTGTTTATCTCTCACCTAACTCTACCAACTATGTAAAATTCTTTGACTATTTGAATTCTAAAGTGAAGCACATCTTGACCCACTCTCCCTTCGCTGAAATCTCCATCCTAGGAGATTTCAATGTTCACCACCAGCTTTGGCTTTCATCCTCTTTCACTTACCATCCTGGTGAACAAGCCTACAACTTTGCTATCCTCAACGACCTAGAGCAGTTGGTCCAGCACCCTACACGTATACCCGATCGTCTTGGAGATCGGCCCAACATTCTAGACCTCTTCCTTACCTCAAACCCTTCTGCTTATTCTGTCAAACTGCTCTCTCCGTTGGGGTCCTCCGATCACAATCTTATTTCTGCATCCTGTCCTATCGCTCCTGTACACCCTCTGGACCCACCGAAGAGGCGATGCTTCTGGCATTTTGCTTCAGCTCGGTGGGACGACCTGAGGATGTACTTTTCCGATTTCCCGTAGAATGATTATTACTTCCAGGATAGAGACCCCTCTGTGTGTGCTCAGCGCATCACAGAGGTGATTGTCTCTGGAATGGAGGCATACATTCCTCGTTCTTTCTCTACTCCTCACGCTAAAAAGCCTTGGTTTAATCACGCTTGTTCTCGTGCTGTCAAAAGGTACCAGAGCCTTCAAACTAATGCTAATTATGAACTTTACATTTCTGCCCGGAATCGTGCCAAATCTATTCTCCGACTAACCAAAAATTCTTTCATTAATAGAAAATGCCAAAACCTTGCTTTCTAACTCTTCCCGTGACTTCTGGCATCTAGCCAAAAACATCTCCTCAACTTCACTTCTTCATCTTTCCTCCACTCCTCAGTCCTGACAGCAACACTGCCGTCTCATCTATCTCTAAGGCTGAACTCTTCTCTCAACCTTTTCTAAAACTCCACTCTGGACGATTCATCGCATATTCCTCCTACTCATCCCCCTCTGACTCCTTTATGCCTGTTATAAAGATTCTTCAAAATGATGTTTTCTATGCCTCTCTGGCCTCAATCCTCAGAAGGCTTATGGACCTGATGGAGTGCCTCCTATTGTCCTTAAAAACTGTGCCTCCGTGCTGTCACCCTGCCTGGTCAAACTCTTTCGCCTCTGCCTGTCAACATCTACCTTTCCTTCTTGCTGAAAGTACGCCTACATATAACCTGTGCCTAAGAAGGGTGACCACTCCAATCCCCCAAACTACCGACTTATAGCTTTACTTTCCTGTCTTTCTAAAGCTTTTGAATCAATCCTGAACCGAAAGACTCATGAGCATCTATCCACTTCTGATATTTTATTTGATCCCCAATATGGGTTCCGCAAGGGGCGTTCTACTGGTGATCTCTATCTTAACTGACTCTTGGTCATCCTCTTAGCTGTTTCGGTGAAACTTTGCTATTGCGCTGGACATATCAAAAGCTTTTGATAGGGTCTGGCACAAATCTTGCTTTCAAACTACCTCCTACGGTTTCTATCCTTCTCTCTGTACCTTTATCTCCAGTTTCCTTTCTGACCGTTCTATTTCTGCCGTGGTAGACGGTCACTGTTCTTCCCCTAAACCTATTAACAATGGTGTCCCACAGGGTTCTGTCCTATTTCCCACTCTATTTCTATTGTTCATTGATGATCTTCTTTCCAAAACGAACTGTCCTATCCATTCCTACGCCGATGATTCCACTCTGCATTACTCAACTTCTTTTAATAGAAGACCCACCCTAAAGGAACTTAACGACTTAAGGCTGGAGGCTGCAGAACGCTTAGCCTCAGACCTTACTATTATTTCTGATTGGGGCAAGAAGAACCTGGTGTCCTTCAACACTTCAAAAACACAGTTTCTCCACCTATCCACTCGACACAATCTTCCAAACAACTATCCCCTATTCTTTGACAACACCCAGCTATCACCTTCCTCAACATTAAACCTCCTCGGTCTATCCTTAACTCAAAATCTTAACTGGAAACTTCATATCTCATCTCTTACTAAATCAGCTTCCTCGAGGCTGGGCGTTCTGTACCGTCTCCGCCAGTTCTTCTCCCCTGCACAGTTGCTGTCCATATACAGGGGCCTTGTCCGCCCTCGTATGGAGTATGCATCCTATGTGTAGGGGGGGATCCACTCACACAGCTCTTCTGGACAGAGTGGAGGCTAAAGCTCTTCGTCTCATCAGCTCTCCTCCTCATACTGATAGTCTTCTACCTATTAAATTCTGCCGCAATGTTGCCTCTCTTTCTATCTTCTATCGATATTTCCACGCTGACTGCTCTTCTGAACTTGCTAACTGCATGACTCCCCCCCTCCCGCGGCCCCGCTGCACTCGACTTTCTACTCATGCTCGTCCCTATACTGTCCAAACCCCTTATGAAAGAGTTAACCAGCATCTTCACTCTTTCATACCTCACGCTGGTAAACTCTGGAACAATCTTCCTTCATCTGTATTTCCTCCTGCCTACGACTTGAACTCTTTCAAGAGGAGGGTATCAGGACATCTCTCCTCCCGTATTTGATCTTTCTTTCGGCTACGTCTTTTGTTTCTTTTTTAGGAGCAGCGAGTAGCGGGCTTTTTTTTTATTATTGTTTTATTTTTTGTGTGTGCCCTTGAGCTGCTTCCTTTGTTGTAAAAAAAATAATATATATATATATATATATATATCAGCTGACTGATGAGCTGAGTGACTTGCGTACTGGCTGACACTTGTCTCCTGACGGCCTGCATGTTGATTGACTGGTTGGTAGGTTGGTCAGTGGTGATGATGATGATGATAATAAACAATAATGGTGATAATAATAATAAATAAAAATAATAATAATAATAATAATAATAATAATAATAATAATAATAATAATAATAATAATAATATTAATAATAATAATAATAATAATAATAGTAATAGAGAGAGAGAGAGAGAGAGAGAGAGAGAGAGAGAGAGAGAGAGAGAGAGAGTCAGAGAGAGAGAGAGAGAGAGAGAGAGAGAGAGAGAGAGAGAGAGAGAGAGAGAGAGAGAGAGAGAGAGAGAGAGAGAGAGAGAGGCATATTGACGTTGTTGTTGTTGTTGCTGTTGTTGTTGTTGTTGTTGTTGTTGATGTTACTATTATTACATAGGTGCTACTTGTCTTGCTCTGATATAGTCTCTGTTTTGTTGTTTTATCGCCGTCGCCATATCATTCTACATTATCACATGTTGTCATCGTGCCTTGCGTCACCCTTACGATGCTCCTTTTCTTCATCACACTCACCATTTCTTCTCGTTCCGTGCTATTCCCTTTCTTAGAGTTATAATTTTATACCGTCATGCTTCTGTTTATCCTTCTTAATTTTTTTTCTTATTGGCAATACCATTTTAGTTTTTTCTCTCAGGTGTTCGTTTTTTTATCGGGATTATCAGGTTTCCATTTTCTTTTGACGATTCCCAAGCAATTTTATACCTAGGAAAACATTATATCATCAGCTTCACCTTCACCATTGAACGTCATCATCATTACCTTCATCATTAGTCCGTCATTGTCTGCAGGTCGTCACTATCCTATGTATTCACTCCCTGCTAATTGGCTGAACACAGGTACACACAGAGGGACAACACACCTGGGAAGGGGACAGGGGCAAGAGTGGCTGAAGGGCGTATGACACTCCTCTCCTTCTCTCCTATGTGATCCTTTCCTTCCTCTTCCTCTTCCTACTCCCATTTCTTTATTTACTTTCCTTCTTTATATCATCTGATTCTTCTCTGTCACTCTCCTGGCGCTTCTGCCTTTCCTTGTTTTTTCATTACGTTTTATCATGTTTCTTCTCTTTCTTGCCATCTCTTTCCTCCTCTCTCCCTTCTCCTTCTTCTTCATTATCTGCCATTCCCTTTATCTCTCCCTATTTCTTCTTATTTAGTATTATTTTGTTTCGTTTCCTATTCCTTGTGGATCGATCTTCCTTCCCTTCCCTTCTTTCCTTTTTACATTCTTTACTTTGTTTTGAAGCCTAATTTGCTTTTCCATACCATACTGACCTTTCTTCTCCCTACCTCCCTTCCCCTCCTTCTTACCTTCCACTCCTCCCCAACTTCCTCCCTCTTCCTCCTTTGCTTTACTGAGAAACATTTTAGGTTCACTTCACACACACACACACACACACACACACACACACACACACACACACACACACACACACACACACACACAGTTTAACAAAATAAGTAAACAAAAGATAAGAAGAAAAGGCAAAAATAAAAAAGTTTGCGAGAAGTATAAATAGATAAAATATTAGAAAAAAATAGATACGTTTACACTTAAGTATATACAAGCACAAAGAAATTCATACATGCAAAAATATACATTAATAGATCGAGATAGACATATTCAGATAGACAGACAGACACATTGACAGGCAGACAGATGGATATATGCGAAAGCCCAGAACATGAAGACAGGCGAGGAAGAAAAGAGGGAAGGAGGATACGAGTAAAGGAGGAAGAGGAGGAACAGGGGAAGCGAGTCACGTCTTTGTTTGCACTTCGGAAAGAAGAATTTTTATTTTATTTTTCCTCCGATGACTTAGAGAGAGAGAGAGAGAGAGAGTTGGTTTGGGAGACAGAACATGTATAAAATGTTTCCTAGTGTCTCTCTCTCTCTCTCTCTCTCTCTCTCTCTCTCTCTCTCTCTCTCTCTCTCTGAATATTTCTCGTTTGGTGGATACTCCTGGAAGGTTTTTAGACCCAGTGTGGCGGAGAGGCCAATGTAGGCACGGTGGAGTGGAGGCAAGGAGAAAGAGTGGAGGGAAGTAGAGGAGTGGGGGTGGAGGCAAGGAGAGGAGGAGGGTGGAGGGAAAGAGAGAAAGAGTGGAGGGAAGGAGAGAAAGAGTGGAGGGAAGTAGAGGAGTGGGGGTGGAGGCAAGGAGAGGAGGGGCGTGGAGGGAAAGAGAGAAAGAGTGGAGGGAAGGAGAGAAAGAGTGGAGGGAAGTAGAGGGGGAGGAAGGGAAGAAAGAGTGGAGGAAGTAGAAGAGAGGTTGAGGAAAGGATGTAAGCAAGAAGGCTCAGTGCGTGAAGGTAGCCAGAGGCAAGAAAGGTCAGGAAGAAAAGGGCCATAAATTAACTATAGGGAAGGAAGGAGAGAGGAAGTGGAGGGAAGAAGGAGAGAAGATGAAAAAAATGAAAGGTAGAGGGAAGGATGAAAGGAAGACGACTAGGGGTGCAACGGTAATGAGGGAGGCAGGGAGGGACGAACAAGCGGGAAGAAAAGGAGGTGAGAGGAAAAGGTGAGAGGAAGAAGGAATGGGAGGGAAGGGTGGGCGAATGCATGGAGTGGGAGAATGGAGGGAAAGGGAAGAAAGGAGGTAAGAACGGAGGGAGGCAAGCTCAGAGCAGGAAGAAAGGAGGAAGGTAATACGTAGCAAGGCAGCGGAAGTGAGGGAGAGTGGGAAGGGTGAAAGAAGGGAAGGAGGGAGGGAGAGAGGGAGGAGGTAAAAGGAAGGTGGACGCAAGCTGGTGAAAGGCGGAAAGGAGGAAATAAATGTGGTACGAAAAGAGGCGTAAGAAAGTGTGAGGAGCATTAAGGGAAGGAGGAGGAGGAGGAGGAGGAGGAGAAGGAGGAGGAGATGGTGCTAAGAGAGTGAAAGAAGAGAAAAACAAAGTGGAAGGAAGGCAGAAAGAAGGTTGAAAGATGAGGAATATGCGAGGAGGAAAATGAAGAAACGAGAGGAAGACGAGGAAGAGGCAGGATAGAGAAGCAAAAAGGAAAGAAGGGAAGGAAACAGACGCAGGAGGAAGGTGTGATATTTTGAGGTAGTGGAAGAAATGGGAGAGAAATAGAAGCAAGAAGGAAAAAAGAGATGGATAAAGCAGGAGGTTGGAAGCAGTAGAAGAGATGACGGAGAAATGGAGAGAAAACAAGATGGCAGGAAGGGAGGAAAGGGGGAGGAGGGTAGATAGATAAACAAGGGAGGAATATATGTAAAGGAATGATTGGGAGGAGGAGGAGGAGGAGGAGGAGGAGGAAGGGTAGGGTGAGAGATCAGTCAGTTTGAGAGCAAGAGGAAGGAAATTAAGAGGAAGGAGAGACGAAAGATAAGAGGAAGGAAAAAAGAGGCTGCAGATTGGAGGAAGAGTATCAGAGAGAGAGAGAGAGAGAGAGAGAGATTTCTTTTTAATTGTCCTACTTTTCTGTTTTCCCTTTTCACAACATAAATATTTCCAACTATTCATTCTCATTCTTTTCTTTTCCTCTTCTCTTTTTCTCTTCCCTCCTCTCACTTTTTATTCCAATTCCATCTTTTCTCTGATTCCTCTCCCCCTCCTTCTCCCCCTCCTCCTCCTCCTCCTTAAGACAACATTGGTAAAGTCATCTCAATGAGGGTTTTTGTCACGTGGGGAGCTCATTGCAAACCGACTCCTATTATCCCCCTCCCATCCCCCTCTCTACTTCCCTTCCCTCGTCCTATCGCTGCTCCTTCCCTCTCTTCGCTTCCTTTTCCTCTTCCTAACTGATTTCTCTCTTTCTCCTTTCCTGCTCTTCTCCCCCCTCCCTTACTTCCCCTTTCCCTCCCCCTTCTCTCTTCCTCTGCCTCCCTCTCACCCCTCTTCCTCCCTTTGCTCCCCCCTTCTCTCTCCTTCCCCTCTTTCTATTTGCTTTCTTTCTCCTTTCATCCCCTTCCTTCTCCCCTCCCTTTCCTCACTAGCAAACCACCTTCCTCCCCCCTCCTCCTTGCTCTACCTGTTTGTTCAGCCAATTATCTACCTGTTGATTGTTTTTTAGCTTTTGTGTCTTATTTTTGTGTATATTACGTGTCTGCTTTTTGTATGAAATTTTGTGCTGTCTATTTTATGTATATCTTGTATCTGTTGAATGTTTTTTGGTGTGCTTTATGTATATTGTTCATTTAATTATAAGTGTGTCTTTTCATCTATTTACGTACTGTGGTTTAATCTATTGCATGTCCGTCTTTTTATCTATTTCATGTACATTTATTTACATGTATTGTTTTTTTATCATGCTTTATATTTTTTTTGTTTTTATCAACTAATATATTTTTTGATATAAAATTCTTAGGGAATTACGTACATTTTGTGAAGTTAGTATTCATGGTAAGAAGTCCACGCTCAGAGACGGAACAAATGAGGGACTAGGGAAGAAGTGAGTCATCCTGTGTACTCCTCGCCGTAGATGGAGAGGAAACACAATTTACGAGAATGGGAAAGAAGAGAATTAGGGGCCTGGGAAAACGAAAAAGTGAAACGTTTATAAAAAAAATGTGAAACAAACGAATTAAAAGCATAGAAGAAAAGTAATGACTGTATTTGATGGCTAAAGATGCGAGTAAATAGAGAAAGAAATGTGAAGACAGATTATGCTGCCTTTTTAAAAATGTGAAGACAGATTATGCTGCCTTTTTAAAAATGTGAAGACAGATTATGCTGCCTTTTTAAAAATGTGAAGACAGATTATGCTGCCTTTTTAAAAATGTGAAGACAGATTATGCTGCCTTTTTAAAAATGTGAAGGCAGATTATGCTGCCTTTTTAAAAATGTGAAGGCAGATTATGCTGCCTTTTTAAAAATGTGAAGACAGATTATGCTGCCTTTTTAAAAATATTAGAAAAAGAAAAACCTAGGAATGGACCAAAAGATAAATGATAAAAGAGAAGGATACTAACCGACTTTCGTTGACGGGAACACAGAAACAAAAAAAACAAAAAATATGGAGACATTGTGGAAAGTAAAATAAAAGAGAAAGAATTAGACACAAAGGCCAAAGGAAGTTGTAAAATGAAAAGAAATCAGGAAAACATATTAAACCTGGTTGTCTTTAGTTACTCCGGAAACAAGTGAACAGAGAGATGAACACAAAGATGAAAGGAAGGAGAAAAGAAAGAGAGCGGAGGAAAAGTGTAAAGAACAGATGAAGTAGTGGAGATAAAAGAGGAGCAGAGGATGCCTTTGGTCGCCTCGTACTCGGACCATTAAAGAGGAGGTGTGGAGGCTAAGGCGGCGAATAGACGCGGGGAGAGTGGGGGCGATGAAGAAAAGAAGAGAGAGGAAAAAACACGTAATGGGTATAAATGGAAAAATGGGTAGAGTAGAAAAAAACGATGGTGGAAGAGAAGATACGTGTAGGTAATGCTGAAAACGGTGACGAAATGCAACGAAGAAGGAAAGAAGAGAGGGAACAACGTAAGGAGGGAGAAACAGTAAAGAACACCGATGCGAGAAAAGATGATGCTTGTAGTTACTAAGAGAGGATGAAAAGTTAGAGGAAAAGGAAGTAAAAGGAGGAGAAAGTAAGAGGAATGGGAAAGTAATAAAATGAAATTAAGAGTAAAAGGAAATACATAAGAGGAAAGTAAAGTAAGAAGAAAATGAATTATGAGTGAAAGTAAAGTAAAAGGGAAAGGAAAGTAAGAGGAGAAGGAAAGTGAGAGGAAAAGGAAAGGAAAAGGAAAAGGAAAGTAAGAAGAAAAGGAAAATAAGAGGAGAAGGAAAGTAAGAGGAAAAGGAAAGTAAAAGGAATGGAAAGTAAGTAGAAAAGGAAAGTGAGAGGAAGAGAGAAGTAAAAGAAAATAAGAGGAAAATGAAAACATGAAGGAAAGTCGGAGTACAAAAATAAGTGAAAGCTAAGAAATATTCCCCAGCTCACACACCTGCCTGACATGGCGAGGCGCAGGAAGGAGGAGGGAGAGAATTAGGAGACTGAACACCTTTTATTAACACGCTGGTGTTACACACGAACATTACTTTTTTCATTCATTCTTTTATTTTAAAGGAGCACTTCGTCGGCGGGAAATTTTTATTGTTTTATTTTATTTGAACTTTTAATCCATCTCTAGGCTGAGTTGACGGCCACCATCAATTTTTCTCTTTTCCATCTGTCTAGCTTTGTTTTAGGCTTGATAACGATGGAAGAGGAAACATGGAAACGCAGGCAACAGAAAGCCTATTGGCTCATTACGAGGTTGCCCGCTTTGGTGATTTAATCTGCTCGACAGCCTGGGGCCTGGGGAGCAGATGAAAGCACCTCGACATTGAGGAGCAGATGAAAGTACCTCAATATTGAGGAGCAGATGGAAGGAACTCAGAATTCAGTTTACTCCCGACGCAGCGAAGTGACGGTCGATTCTATATTTGAAGGAGTTGATAGTATTTGCATTTACTACTTCTGAAGGAAGATTGTTCCAGTGACGGATGACTCGGTTTGAAAAGAAACTCCTCCCGATGTCTGTGTTACATCGACTAGACTGAATGGGTAAACTGTTATTTCTAGTTCTTGAGTTGGTTTGCAATTCAAAGAAATTGGAGTAATCGACGTTATTGATTTTTTTCAGATACTTGAAGACTTGAATCATATCTCCTCGTAGGCGTCTTTTCTCCAATGTAAAGAGATTGAGTCGCTTGAGTCGTTCCTCGTACGGTTGAGCCCTTAAGGTTGGTATAATTTTCGTGGCGCGTCGTTGAATCCTTTCCAGTAAATCAATGTCCTTTCTGTAATTAGGAGACCAGAACTGTACTGCATACTCGAGGTGCGGTCTTACCATGGAATTATACAAGGATAGCATCACGTCTGGCGTTTTACACTCGAAGTTCCTCGCTATGAACCCGAGCATAGTGTTGGCTTTGTTGTATGCTTTTTTACAGTGATTCGCGTGTTTCGGGTCACTGCTGATAGTGACTCCAGATCCTTTTCCTCCTGCATCGCTTGCAGAGGTCTCCCATTCATGATGTATGTGTGGTTACTATTTCTGGACCCAATGTGCATGACTTTGCATTTGTCAACATTAAAGGATATTTGCCATGTTTCCGACCATTCGATAATGTGATTGAGGTCTTTCTGAATGATTTCGCAGTCGGTCTTTGTGAGGGCCTTTCCCCCCACCTTAGTGTCATCAGCAAATTTCGATATTGTGGATTTCAGTCCTGATTCGAGGTCGTTGATATATATGATGAGAATGGGTCCCAGCACTGACCCTTGAGGCACTCCACTAGTGACTGAAAGCCAATCGGAAGGCTGTCCGTTGAGTAGTACTCGTTGTTTTCTGTCGGTGAGCCAATCTCTTATCCACGCGATCAGATTGGCTCCAATGCCCGCGGAGTGCAGTTTCTTAAGGAGTCGCTCGTGCGGTACCTTGTCGAAGGCTTTCTGAAAGTCCAGGTATATAACATCACTGGGGATGTGGGCATCCCAGTTCTTATATATACCTTGGAAGAAGTCTAATAAATTCGTTAGGCAGGAGCGCTTGTTTCTGAAGCCATGCTGGGTGTCGGAGATTACATTATTGTCTTCTAGAAACTTAACAAGTTTGTCTCTAATAATCTTTTCGAGTATTTTTCCTGCCACTGATGTCAAACTTATGGGCCTGTAGTTTAATGCAACGCTTTTGTCTCCTTTTTTGAAAATTGGTGTTACGTTCGCCATCTTCCAGTCTTCCGGGACCTTTTCAATTGAACAGATTGGTTGAATATGTTAGTGAGTGGCTGAAGTATTTGTTGTTTAAGCTCTTTTAATAACCGAGGGACAAACCGTCAGGTCCTGTTGACTTGTTCGTGTCGAGTTTATCCAAATACTCTTTCACTTCTTGGTCGCATATTGAGTCAATTATCAGGGCGTGATTCCCTCGGCTGGTCAGGGTTCTCGGGCATTGTTTCGATGTTCTCGACTGTGAATACGGATGCGAAGTTACTGTTGAGGATTCTGGCCATCTGCTTACTGTCCTGAGTTGCAGCTCCAGTCTCGTCTGTCAGGGGACCAATATTGGATTTTACTTTCTTTTTCGATCTGATGTATGTGAAGAATTTTTTTGAGTTTGTCTTGATGTCACGCACTATTTGTTTTTCGTAGTTGCGTTTACTACTCCGAATAAGGGTGCGACAAGCTCTGAGGCTGTTGTGGTACTGAGTACGGGCTTCGGCCGTGTCATTCTCTTTCATTAGGTTATAATTCCTTTTTTTTAAGTTTACCGCCCTTTTTATTTCTCTGGTCCTGGAGGAGGAGGAGGAGGAGAATGGGGATGAATTTTGAAGGTGAATGGTGATGGTTATGTTTGTGGTGTCAATGTGCGTAAAATGCCTGTAGGGATGAGTGTGGTGAGGGAAGATGGTGATGATAGCGTGAAATGAAGGTGATGGTGATGTTCGTTTAGAATAGATGTTGGGTGAATAGTGCATTAGTGGTGAGGATGCTGAAAGGAAGATGATGATGGCAGTCGAAGGGATGTTCACTGAAGAACGTGGTCGTGCTTTTGATAGTGAGAATAAAAACTTTATTCCCTAACTCAAACATTGGAATAGGCCATTTTACTCTCATTACTATACAAACAAAGTTTTCAATTATCATTTTCTTACCAGTAACACCTTTCGCTAACTCTATTCTTTCCCAAACTTAAATGTTGGACTTGTTATTTTCTTCATCGCCATCATCTTCAGAAGGCTGTGACTGAATGGAAAGTCAAGCACAATGATCTTGAAAAGAAATTTGTAGCCCTTCAGGAATTTGTTTTAACTAATGTGGCAGTGACTCCACCATCGTCGGTGGAGAGGCCCTCCACCGAGACTGTGCCCTCTCCAGACGACCCTCCTGCTTCACGAGAGGACGTGTTACCTGCCTCACAGGTTAACTCCCAGCCTGCCTCACAGGATAACCCCTGCTCGTAGCCTACGTAACAAATTTGAAGACTTAGAAGTCCTCGCAGCTACAAATCATTATCACATCATTGGAGTCACAGAATCTTGGATAGACACTTCAAATAGAGATTTCATTGCGGAATATAGATTACCGGGTTATACCATTTTTAGTCATGAAAGAGAGAACAGACAGGGTGGAGGCGTTATCTTTTATATCCACAACTCTCTCCATCCAGTATCCGTGAAAACAGATATTATAACCAATGTAGACACGGTCTTCATTGAAATTAAAAATAAATATCGTAAAATAGTGATTGGACTTATCTACAAACCGCCAAGGCAGACTCTTGATATCGACCACGCATTAAGTGAATTATTATTAGAAACAAGTAGCAGTTGCGAGGCAGTAATTGTTGGGGACTTTAACTTGCCAGCGAAAAGATGGGGTGAACCGTTGAACTGTCATACAGGGCTCGACCTGTACACAAATTTACTAGAAAGTGATTTGCATCAACACGTTCAAAAACCAACTCGGGAAAATAATATACTTGACCTTATCTTTTCAACGACAGCTGATCTAGTTAACGAAGTAAATGTTGGTCCAGTTTTTAGTTCTAACGATCACCGAACAATCACATTCAGCATCAATATGAAAGAAAGCAAAGTAACTCCTAGTAAAGAAAAGGTGCCTGATTATCAGAGAGCGAATTTCGTAAGACTCCGATCAATTCTAGATAATTCTGACTGGACTGAAATCACGGCGGAAACAGATATTGATAAATCTTGGGGGGCCCTCACCACAATATTGAACAATGCCATAAGCATATGCGTACCCTATCGTAACAGACGTTCAGCTTCTAAGAAGAAACCCAAATGGTGGAATAACGAAATTCAAAATAGCCTATTTTTTAAAAAATGCGTATACAGTAGATACATATCAACTCAGAGCGAGGCTGACAAACTAGAGTTGGACAGAATTCGCCGCGAAACCAAGAAATTAATAAAACGAATCAAGAAAAATCTTGAAGAATATATAGCGGAAACAAGTAAATCTAATCCTAAAGAATTTTTTAGCTATGTAAATAATAAAAAGTCACTCACTTGTGGTATCGGACCACTTGCTAATGAAAATGGTAACCACACGAACGATGAAAATGAAATGGCTACAATCCTAAATAACTTTTTCGCATCCATATTTACCGACGAAGATTGTTTATCACCTCAACCGCCGGAGGTTAGAAGGGCCGAAAAGATGTTCAGTGGCGTGCTCATCGTAGAAAGCGACATTTTACGCACAATTGAAAAGATTAAAGTAAGCAAAGCTCCTGGTCCAGACAAAATTACGCCTAGGGTCTTAAAATAAATCAAACATCAAATTTATAAACCGCTCTCCATCATAATCAATAAATCTTTAAAAGCTGGAAAAGTTCCGTCGGATTGGAAACTTGGAAATGTCACACCAATTTTCAAAAAGGGGGACAAGTCTCATCCAGGAAACTATCGACCAATTAGCCTGACATCTATTGTTTGTAAGTTAATGGAGACTATCATTCGCGACAATATGGTGAAATTCTTCGAAGAAAATAATATAATAAATAATTCGCAACATGGCTTCCGTAGTAAACGTTCGTGTTTGACTAACTTACTTGGTTTTTTCACTATATTTTTGAGGTGTTCGATGAAAGCAGATCAGTAGATATCATATATCTGGATTTTCAAAAGGGATTTGATAAGGTCCCCCACCAACGATTGCTCAGCAAACTACTGTGCTCACGGTATCTCGGGTAACATTCACAATTGGCTTGCGGACTGGCTCTCTGAGCGGAAACAGAGAGTAGTTCTAAACGGTGTTACATCTAACTGGCTCGATGTCAAAAGCGGCGTACCTCAAGGATCAGTGCTTGGCCCCATGCTCTTCTTAATTTATGTTAATGATATCGATGATGGGCTCACTTGCAAAGTATCAAAATTTGCTGATGACACAAAAATTTCTAGTAAAGTAACTGCGACACTCGACGAAGAAGCTTTACAATCAGATATAGATCGACTTGCACGTTGGGCCAATCAATGGCAAATGAAATTTAACGTTGACAAATGTAAAGTGTTGCACATCGGAAAAAATAACAATCGCGTTCGGTACGTAATGAATGGCCAACAACTTTCTGCAGTAAGTAAAGAAAAGGATCTTGGAATCACTATATCAAGCGATTTAAGGCCCGGTCAGCATTGTTCAGAGGTAGTTAAAACTGCAAACAAATTGGTTGGCTTCATCGGACGAGTCTTTAAAAATAAATCGGAAAAAGTAATATTAAAACTGTTTAATTCGTTGGTTCGACCCGTCTAGAGTACTGTGTACAGTTTTGGTCTCCCTACTACAGAAAAGACATAGAAAAGTTGGAACGGGTCCAACGAAGAGTAACAAAGATGATTCCTAGGTTGAGAAATTTGTCATATGAACAAAGGCTTAAAGAAGTAAATTTATTCAGCCTATCAAAACGAAGAATGCGAGGCGATCTAATAGAAGTGTTTAAAATGTTTAAAGGATTCAGTGATATTAATGCGGAAGATTACTTTACAATTGATCGATCAAATAGAACAAGAAGAAATCACAATTTGAAGATAAGTGGTAAAAGATTCTCGTCGCACGAAGCTAAACACTTCTTCTTCAATCGAGTTGTTAATGTTTGGAACTCTCTACCCTGTGATGTCGTTGATAATACAACAGTTACGGCCTTCAAGAATAGATTAGACAAGTGTTTTGAATCCAACCAGCAACTAAGATATTACTCATTGTCGTAATAACGTTAAGTTCTTTCGAGTAATGGTGTCCTTGTCCGCTTTTATCGCCTGGTTAGTGGTAGCAGTAATGGTAGTTCTTTCCTCTTTCCTACATAAATTCCATGCAGTTTTTCCATGCTGCATGGTTCTTTTTCCTTTCCTGCCAGCTTTGGATGGAGGGATGGGGGTGTGGGGAGGAGCTTTCGCCTTTGCTGTCCTTCATCTTCCACCTTTGATTAGATAGTTAGTGTAGCTTGTCACAAACAACCTCGTAAGGACCAGCAGGTCTGCTGTTGTTTGTTCTTCCTTTGTGTTCCTTTGTGTTCCTAAATGGGAAGTTAATCGGTTTAAGGTTCCTCTTCTTTGCCTCTAAGCCCTCAGCGCGTCTCTCCTTCCTTCTTCCTTCCTTCTTCCTTCTTCTTCCTCCCTTATATGAGCACTAATGTTATCATCTCGCTCCCTTCCTGTTTTTCGTCCTTCCTATCTTTTTTCCTTCTTCCTTTCTTCCTCCATTCCCTCCCAGCTTAATTTTTGCCCTCATTAATTTGCCTCTATTCCTTGTTCACGTGTGCTTTGTTGCTTTGTTTTTCTTCATTCCTTCCTTCGTTTGATTGTTCGTTCATTCGTCTGTTTCTTCCTTTGTTTTTTCTTCTTCCTTTTCCCTGTCCATTCCTTTACATTTTTAACTCGGTCCTCACTTTTCCTTTTTTTTTTCTTTCCTTCTTCCTTTCCTTCAAGTCCCTCGCTGTTTCCCTCTTTCTTTCCTTCCTCTTTCTTCCTGCTTCCTCTAATACATCCCTTCTCATCCCACCTTCCAACCTGTGACCTACACTAAATAATTTATTTTTGTCCCCCCCCCCTTCTCTCTCTCTCTCTCTCTCTCTCTCTCTCTCTCTCTCTCTCTCTCTCTCTCTCTCTCTCTCTCTCTCTCTCTCTCTCTCTCTCTCTTTCCTTCAGTCCATCCATGCTTTCCTTTCCCTCTCATTTTTCATTGTTCTTTTCCTCTTTTTTTCCTTCCTCCTGTTTTTCCCATGAGTTCTTGTCGTCCTTTCTAGCTTTCTTTTCTTTCTTTCCGTGTCATTCTACCATTTCCTTCTTCTACTGTCTTCCCTTGCTTCCTTCATCCCGTCCCTTTCCTCCTTTCACCTTTTGTCCCTCCTTTCGTTCCATGCCATTGGCCATTCCACATCATCATTTCCCTCTATCTCTCATTCAGTTCATTTATACTTTTTTTCAGGCTAATTTCCTCTTAGTCCATTTTTTTTCTTCCCGCTTGTCTTGGCATTCCGTGTGTCCTCTATTTATACACATTTTGTTTGTTTTCTTTCTTTCCCTTTCTCTTTCTCCTCCTCTGCCTCCATTTGCCTTTGTGTCTTCTCTCCTTTCTCTTCTTTATAAGTCGTTCCGTCCTTTTGCCTCGTTAACAGTTCGTAATTTATCTTCCGGCAGCCTCTTTATCTCCTTATTTTCTTTCTCTTTTCTTTTCGTTGTCGTCTTCTTTATCGCTTCTTACTTAATTTCTTGTTCCTCCTTGTTTTGTCTTCTTCCCTTTTCTCCTCCCCTCTCTTCCTTTTTCTTCTCTTTCTCCTTAAGAGGGGGCTTCGTAGTGCAGTGATTATCACACTCTGCTCACAACCGAGAGCCAGGTTCGATTCCCAGGCGGAATGGAAAATTTTGTCGGCTTTTCCGATACCCTACACCCTGTCCACCCAGCAGTGAATGGGTACCAGGTATTAATCGGGGGTTGTGTCCCGTCTCCTGGGGTCTGTTCCCTTCTCCTATAATTCCTTCCCCTTCTGTCTCTCTCCGGCATATGACCACAGATGTTGCGCCCACTAAACTTTCCAACTTTCACTTCCTTCTTTCGTTCTTCCTCTCAGATCATCTGTCCTTTGCATCCCAACTTTCTCCTCCTTCATTCACTTTCTACTTTCGTCCTTCCTTTCAATCCATCTCTCCATTCAACCTTTCCCCCCATCACTGCCTTCTTTCATTCTTGCTTTCTTCAGCCGCTCCTTTCATTCACTTCACTCATGTTTCACTTTTTATTATGATGTCCACTAAAAACGTAATTCTACCCTTCATTCTTTCCTTAATTCCTTCCTTCCTTCCCTCCTTCCTTACTTCCTTCCCTTTCTCTCGCTTTTTCCTTTCTTCGGCTCAGTCTAATCCAGACCTATAGATGAAAGGAAGAAAATAAAAGGAAGACCATGGATGGGTTTTAAGGAAAATAGGATGAGGAAAATAAGGGGACAAGAGATGGAAAAAAGAACAGGAGGAAATGAAGGAGGGAATGAGTTGGTAAGGCAAGGGAAGGACAAGAACAAGAATACGAGGGAATAAAGAAGGGATGAAGAAGAAAGTTAAGTGTGTGTGTGTGTGTGTGGGCGTGACAAGGGCGTGGGGAGCCAGGCTGTTGTGCTGCTTCCCCTCGGCGCTGGTCAGGGGCGTGGCGGGGCCTGACAGACAGACGTAATGCTCTTGAGGGAAAGGTTTTGCCCACTACTTCTTCGTCTCAAATTGTGACCTCGACTTGCCTTACCTCTGGTCTTCGTGTTCTGTTTCTTTTCGTCTTTTCTTGTCTTTTCCTTCGGTTCTTTCGTTTTCAGGTCATGGTTTTCTTTGTTTCTTTTCTACGTTTTGTTTGTTTTCTTGATTTTTTATTTCATTTTTTTTCCATTGGTTCTTCTTTTTCGGTTCTTGTTTTTTTTAGTCTTCTCATTTTCAACTTCCTCTCATTTCGTTTTCTTTATCTTTTTTCATATTTTTTTTTCCTGTTTCGTCTTTCTTCATTTTTCTCCTTTGCTTTTCTTCTTGAATTCATTTTTATTCATTTTCCTCCTGATCTTACTTCCACCCTTTCCCCTCCTCCTCCTCCTCCTCTTTTATATCCTTATTCCTCTTGTTTTCTTCCCTGATTATTCCATGACGTCTTTTACGTTTTTCTAATCCTCTCTCTATTTTATCTTTTTGGGGGCCTTTTCTCTCCTCTCCTCCACATCTTCCATCTCTTAATCTAGCAATAGCCTCCTCCTCCTCCTCCTCCTCCTCCTCCTTCACACCTTAAAACGTGCTCTTGGGTCGTTTATAATACACTGTTAAGTAGGCGATCAGACCCTTATCTTAACCTCATTAGGTGGTAACGCTGCCCCTAAGTACTTACAAGTTACACCTAGTAGCTCCCATTTCCCCCTCCCCTCCCCTCCCCTCCTTCCCCTTCCCGTTACCCCCATCCGTCTGGTAGGCTCCCGGGAAGGTCCATCAGGTAAAGCCGCCTCCCCACGCTGCCTTCATCTCCACATTTGTTCTCCACACTGTTAGCGGGTTTAGTCTCCTTGCTGGCCTCCACTCATCTCCCGTGACTGTGATCGGCATGTGTCTCCGACCCCCGTACGATCGAAAAGGTCAGCTTGAGGTTATTGGTGCTGCACTATAGCGTTACTGGGCGCCGAACAGCAGATAATTTACAAAATCTGCAGCCTATCACGGTTCAGCAGCAGCCTTTGGAAACAGTTGAAATGACATGGAAAAAGATTGAGTAATTTTAAACTGGTGTAAAAGAAAAGGCCGGCAATGGGCACCTATAGAGGAAGGGAGTCGACAGAGGAAAGACACGGAAGAAAGGATGATGAAAGAGAAGGAAAAGGACACTGCAAAAAACAAGAAGTGTTTGAACAGACACAAGCTAGAACGGAACACGTCAGGCTTCCTATGGTGCGGCTTCATTAGATATACATGTCGGTTACGGGAAAGGAATATAAATATTTAACGGGTGAATGTATAGGAAGATAGAGACAGTAACCGCAAGGAAATATAAAGACAAATAAATAGAAAAGTGAGATAAGTAGAGGAATTCATAATAGGAGGAAAAGAAGAAAAAGGTCAGGAGATATAGACTTAAGAAAATACTTGCATTTACACATAGCTTGAAAGATGAACTAGTATGAATATAACGTAGAATCACTTGACTCGTCTCTGGCTAAGAAAAAAAGAAAATAAAGTAAGGAAGAAACTTTGTCACTATGTATAACAGAAAAGAAAAAAAAAGAGTAAAAAGCAAAAGTAAAGCAGGTAGAAGACTTTCAGTATGAGGAGGATAGCTGATGAGACGAAGAGCCATAGTAAACTCTCCTGACAAAGTAAATTATTCATACAGTACATCATAAAATAGGGATGTGCTACAGAATGAAAACCTGATGTGTTAGCAAAAAATGGATGCCATATTTAACATCAGCACCTCAAAATTAGCTAAAAAAAAACAACCACAAAACCTGAGTCAGCAAAAAGTGTGTTGACCACTGATATAATCAATAAAGGACAGCATATCTCTCTCTCTCTCTCTCTCTCTCTCTCTCTCTCTCTCTCTCTCTCTCTCTCTCTCTCTCTCTCTCTCTCTCTCTCTCTCTCTCTCTCTCTCTCTCTCTCTCTCTCTCTCTCTCTCTCTCTCTCTCTCTCTCTCTCTCTCTCTCTCTCTCTCAATCATCATCACTATCAGCCTGTAACGTTCCCCTGCAGAAGTCCTCGGCCTCACACAAACGTTTCCACTCGTTCTTGTCTTGTGCCGCTAATTCACAGCCTCTACTACGCGTCCCTCATTCTTCTCTGTATCACCACGCCATCTGCTGAAAGCCCTTCTCTTCAGTGCTTTTATAAGCATTAATTTAATTTAATTTAATTTAATTTAATTTAAATTCTCTCCGTCACTCTTTTAATCAATCTGAAGTCCTCATTCCTATATATGTCTTGACAATTGGATTTTTAAGTGGCATTATTATGTCTTCTAATTATCTCTTTTCTCTCATACATTTGCAGTTCCTTCTTGATCTGATACAGTGACTCCTGGAAATAATCTCTCCATTCCTCTCTGGGCACTTCGCAGTTTCCATTCCAAAAGCCGTGAAAGTCTATCCTCTGTGTCTCAGGCCCATAGGTCGTGACAAGAACAACACACTGCTGATTATGGTTTGCTTCAAACACATTGGTAGGGAGCCGCTCGATATATTACCTTGTTTTAAAAGCTCCAGCTTTATGTGTATATTGATTTCCTGTTCGAATAAAGGAGTCATCATGAGTGGCCCAAGGCTGTCCTAAAGACCATCACAAATGAACTCCGGGAGGCAGCATGAGCCGAGCAAGTCATCTTCTTTCCTGTTTTTTTGTGTGTTTAAATACTTTTCTGGATGTTCTGTGATGGTTTGGAGCAAGACTTGCCTCTTAAAACCACCAGACGGGAATATAAAGTTAATCGAAAATACCGTAAAGGCGCCGATCACGGAGTTTGTCGGATCCGGGATGGCAGGACGAAGGCCGAAGGGCGTGACAGATCATCCTGAGAAATGGAATGGTTTCCGGGGCAGAATCCATTTGTCTCTTCCTTCTTGTTTTTTGCTTGTTTTGCATTCTCTCTCTCTCTCTCTCTCTCTCTCTCTCTCTCTCTCTCTCTCTCTCTCTCTCGCTCTCTCTCTCTCTCTCTCTCTCTCTCTCTCTCTCTCTCTCTCTCTCTCTCTCTCTCTCTCTCTCTCTCTCTCTCTCTCTCTCTCTCTCTCCAGTATTGATAGTAGTAGTAGTAGTAGTAGTAGTAGTAGTAGCAGTAGTAGTAGTAGAAAAGTAGTTAAACCAAATCTGAGTACTGTTTCGTGTGTGTCAGGTCTTGATATGCCTTAACTACACATACCTAACCACGGCCCGGACATAGAATCATAAGAGGGCAAAGGACGGAGCCTAAGAGTAATTACTGGGCTGCAAAGTTGGAACAGGGAAGGAGGGCTGAGTTATCATTAGGCTGAAAGAGTGTCTGGGATGAAGGCAGGAAGAATGGGAAAAGAGGAGGAAGGAGGAACTGGGAGGAGAAAGGAAGGAGAGGAAGGTAGAAAGGGATTGAAGAAAGGAAGGAGGAAGAACAAGCAGTAGAAAACGGAGGGAATTTAGGAGGGAGAGAAGGAGATTAAGAAACGAGAATGGGAAGGAATAATGGAGATGAACGGGAGGTAGAAAATGTGAGAGGGAGGGAAAAAGAGTATGAAGCGTATGAAGAAGAGAAGGAGGAGGAGAAGGAGCAGGAAGATAGAAAGGGAACGAACAGAGAAGGAAGAACGAGAAGTAGAAACAGGAGCGAACTTTGGTGGAAGCGAGGAAGGAAAGGAAAACTGGAGATGAACGGGAGGTGGATAATGTGAGAGAGAGGATGGGGAGTAAGGTGAATGAGAAACAGAGACAAGAGAAGAAATGGAAGAAACACAGGTGGAAGGAAGGAGTAGAGAGAGGATGGGGAGTAAGGTGAGTGAGAAACAGAGAAAAGAGAAGAAGAAATGGGAAGAAATACGACGTGGAAGGGAAGGAGTAGGGTGAGGATGCATTCAAAGGTATGATGAATTGGTGATTGGTGCGTGTGCGCGTGCGCGCGCGCGTAAGTGTGTGTGTGTGTGTGTGTGTGTGTGTGTGTGTGTTTGGACGCGCGGGCGCGATGCGTGTCTAATAATTCACTGGCCTACAAATTTTAACTTTTTTCTAGTGACCTAAGTTTGAGACCTGTTCTTGGGTAATTTGGTGTCACTTAGTTAAAAAAAGACAATAGTTTTTTTCTATCACGTCGTTTTTTTTATCTATGGGCTGGTCCATATTGGCCCCAGCCATAGCTATAAGAGATATCACATAAGAACATAAGAACATAAGAACGCAGGAGTCTACAAGAGGCCAGTGGTAGGCCTGTACAGGGCAGCTCCTTTGAGCCCTAAGCTCCCGTGTATCTAACCCCACCTAATATCGCTGTCCATGAATTTATCTAGTCTATTTTTTGAATGTGACAATTGTATTGGCACTACTCACCACCACTGCAGCCTATTCCACTCATCCACCACCCTGTTAGTAAACCAATTTTTGCCTATCCCCCTATGTTGAATCTGAATTTATCCAGTTTTATCGTGTTAAACCCGTTACTTCTCTTACCAACAAAACCTTATGATCTCTCCTTATTAAACCCTTCATCCATTATAAACCTCGATCATGTCTCCACACACCCTTCGCCTTTCTAGAGAATGCAAGTTTAACTGTTTGAGTCTTCCCTCGTATGGCAATCATATATGTTGATATTTATTTTATGTATGTATTTAGACAGTTATTTATCTATCTAGACACACGCAAATATATAAATATATTGTATCTGTTAAAAGCGATGGTTGCTCTACACGAGTCTACAGTATGATCCTCATGAATGGAGACTCATTATGGATAGTTCAAAAAAGAGTTTAAAATATGTATTACTCCTACTGGTCACTCTGTGCATTTAAAAGATAATCCTGAACACATTAAAACTGTATTAGACTTACTCAAGTTTGATTAACACAAATGGGTCATATGTGGATCTGAAAATGGTCAACTTTTTACTCGGCCAACAAGGAGGGCATACAAAATATCCGTGTTTCCTGTGTTTAAGGGACAGCCGAGCGAAAGACAAACTTTGGGAACAGAAACTCTGGCCAGTTAAAAAAAGAAAGTTTGACTGTTGGGAAGAAGAATATCATGCACCAACCCCTTGTTGAGAGAGAGAAAATCATCTTCCCAGCCCTTCATATTAAACTAGGACTAATGAAGCACTTTGTCGAAGGTCTTAATGTGGAGGGTGACTGTTTCAAATTCATATGTATACACCATTTCCTGGCCTAAGTTATGATAAAATAAAGGCTGGTGTTTTTGATGGGACACAAATGAGAAAGTTAATGAAGTGCCAAAACTTCTCGAGCTCGATGACTGACGTAGGAAAAAGAGCTTGGGACTTATTGGTGGCTGTTGTGAAGGGATTTTTAGGGAGCAAAAAGGCAGCAAACTACAAGGGTTGGTGGAGACATTGCTTGATAGCTCTCATCTTTTAGGCTGCAGCATGAGCATAAAGGTTCATTTCCTCTAGAGCCATCTCGATGATTTCCTGCTACTCTTGGAGACGTGAGCGATGAGCATGGCGAGCGCCTTCATCAAGATATCAAGGTTATGGGGGAGAGATATCAAGGCAGGTGGCACACACACATGTTGGAGTTAGACCTCATCTTGACTATGCGGTTCAGTTCTGGTCACCTTACTATAGAATGGATATCAAAATGTTAGAATCAGTGCAGAGGAGGATGACTAAGATGATTCAGGGGTTGAGAAACTTGCCATACGAGGAAAGACTCAAACAGTTAAACTTGCATTCTCTAGAAAGGCGAAGGGTGCGTGGAGACATGATCGAGGTTTATAAATGGATGAAGGGCAATAATAAGGGAGACATTCATAAGGTTTTGTTGGTAAGAGAACCGGGTAGGAGACGAAGTAATGGGTTTAAACTGGATAAATTCAGATTCAACAGGGACATAGGCAAAAATTGGTTTACAAACAGGGTGGTGGATGAGTGGAATAGGCTTAGCAGTCATTTGGTGAGTGCCAATACAATTGTCACATTAAAAAATAGATTAGATAAATTCATGGACAGCGATATTAGGTGGGGTTAGATACACGGGAGCTTAGATTCAAAGGAGCTGCCTCGTACAGGCCTACCGGCCTCTTGCAGACTCCTACGTTCTTATGTTCTTATGTTCTTATGATGGCAGACTACTACTCAGAGTCCTTTCCTTGTCTCTATCTTCATCTTCTTGTCACCTTTTCATTTCCTCACCTCTACCACACCTTCTTGTCTCCTTTTCATCTCCTCACCTCCACCACACCTTCCTCCTCATCTCCTTCTCCACACCTTCTTGTCTCCTTTTCATCTCCTCACCTCTACCACACCTTCTTGTAAACTTTTCATCTCCTCACCTCTACACCTTCTTGTCACCTTTTCATCTCCTCCTCCTCCACACCTTCTTGTCACCTTTTTATCTCCTCACCTCTACCACACCTTCTTGTCTCATTTTCATCTCCTCACCTCTACTACACCTTCTTGTCTCCTTTTCATCTCCTCACCTCTACCACACCTTCTTGTCACCTTTTCATCTCCTCACCTCTACCACACCTTCTTGTCACCTTTTCATCTCCTCACCTCTACCACACCTTCTTGTCACCTTTTCATATCCTCACATAAGAACATAAGAACATAAGAACATAGGAAACTGCATGAGGCCGGGTTGCCTACACAGGGCAGCTCCAGAATCCCCCCCACTACTCACGGTGGGTGAGGTGTCGTTACAGGGGTTACAGGTAGAGGCTTGATCCTCGTTATACCGGCGGTACCCAGGCACTCATCCAGCACCCCGTCACCTTACTGCACCCACACCTCACTGCCACCTGTCGTCCTCGTCCATGTAGCTATCCAGTCTACTCTTAAAACAAGCTATCGTCCCTGCACTAACTATGTGATTGCTGAGCTATTCCATTCCCCCACCACCCTATTACTAAACCAATGCTTGCCTATATCTCTCCTAAATCTATACTTTTCTTATTTAAATCCATTACTGCGAGTAATATCCTGCTGGCTAAATCTCAGTACTTTACTTATATCGCCTTTGTTGTAACCCTCGACCCATTTGAATACTTCTATCAGATCTCCCCGCACTCTTCGTCTCTCTAATGAATGTAAGTTTAGATATTTCAGCCTATTTTGATATGGGAGGTTCCTCAGCCCCTGAATCATCTTGGTCATCCTCCTCTGAACTGATTCTAGCAAGTTGATGTCCATTCTGTAGTGTGGGCACCAAAACTGGACAGCATAATCTAAGTGTTGCCTAACTAACGCTAAATAGAGTCTGAGGATGACCTCTGCACTCCTGTTGGTTACCATCCTGTTAATAAAGCCTAATACCCTGTTAGCCCTAGTCCTCGCACTAATACATTGCTTCCTTAGTTTTAGGTCAGAGTTCACTAACACTCCCAAATCCCTTTCACACTTAGACCTGCCAATCGCTGTGGAGTCTAAACTATACCCGTGTAATGGGTTGCGTGTTCCTACACTAAGTACGCTACACTTGGTGATGTTAAAATTCATCTGCCATTTCTCTGACCAAGCTGACAGTTTGTTGAGATCCTCCTGCAGTGCTCTAGCATCCTCCCCTGCCCTAATAGTGCGTCCTATTTTGGTGTCATCTACAAATGTACCTATGTCACTAGTTATCCCATTGTCTATGTCACTGATGTAGATAATGAATAGAAGCGGGCCTAAAACTGAACCTTGAGGAACCCCACTGGTAACATTACCTCATACGGATTTTTTACCGTTAATGGTAACCCTCTGTTTCCTGTCGCTAATCCACGCCTTAATCCAATCAAATACCTTCCCTCTTATCCCATGGGCCCTGACTTTATTTAACAGTCTCTGGTGAGGTACCTTATCGAAGGCCTTACTAAAATCAGGATAAACCACATCATAGCTCTCATCATTGTCAGCTGCCTCGTATACTCTATTGTAGAAGGATATAAGATTAGTGAGGCACGACTTTCCTTTAGTAAACCCATGCTGTGAGTCGTGAATTAAACTGTGTCTGTCTATATGGTCCCTAATACTATCAGTTATTATTGACTCAAATCATTTTACCTATAACTGACGTCAAACTAATCGGCCTATAGTTCTCCAAAGAAGATTTGTCTCCCTTCTTAAATATTGGAATAACGTGTGCCTGCCTCCATGAAACAGGCACCACCCCTGTGTCTAGTGACTTCCTAAATACTTCTGTTAACTGCCCACTTATTTCAGTTTCACATTCCTTTATTACCCTGGGGAAAAGTTCATCTGGCCCTGGCGCCTTAGTGACTTTAAGTCTATCTATCTGTCTAATCACGAGCTCCCTACTTATGTTGATGTCGGTTAATTCTTCTACCTCTTCTCAACTATAGATCTGTTCTCCCTGAGGTATATCATCTAATCTTTCCTTGGTAAATTCAGTTAAGAAATATCTATTTAACGCCTCGCTCATCTCCTCATCACTGTCAATCAGTGATTCTCCTGACTTAAGCGGCCCTATCTTATCCCTAACCTTGGTCTTATATAGCTGAAAGAAGCCCTTTGGATTGGTCTTTGCTTCCCTGGCAATTCTAATCTCATAATTACGTTTTACCACGCGTAGGTTTTTCTTTACTGCTCCAGCTAAATCGTTGTAACTATCTCTTAGGTGAGTTTCCCCCCTTTTAATTCTAACATATAGTCCTATTTTCCTTCCTATTTCAGTTTTTAGCCTGTCTGTCATCCATCGCGGGTAGTTTAGTTACCTGTTGACCTGACTTCCCTGTGAGGTATAAATTGTTTCTGTCCTAATTTAATCTCCCTGACCAGACTATTATACTCACCCTCCAAGCTACTGACCTAACGAGTGACCTCACCAGATATTACCGCCCCTCCCTGCCCTGGGTCGTGACCTACTTCTGATCTCACTCCCCTAAGCTTCTGCAGCTGCTTTCTTAACCCCTCATAGTCTGCCTTCCTGAAGTCAGGTATTAATGTGTTGTTACTGCTTACTCTATCCTCACATTCAATATTAAATCTAATTTCCTTACGATCACTGTTACCTAATGAATCCCCATAATAATAATTATTTTCGTGAAGTAAATAAGATGTGCTCACCAGGTCTCGAACCTGGGACCTTCTGTGTGTTAGACAGATGTGATAACCACTACACCATGAGCACCTCTACCTCTACCACACCTTCTTTCCCTCATCTCCTCCTTCTCCTCACCTTCTTGTCACCTTTTCACCTCCTCACCTCTACCACACCTTCTTGTCACCTTTTCATCTCCTCACCTCTACCACACCTTCTTGACACCTTTTATCTAGTCACCTCTACCACACCTTCCTGTCACATTTTCATCTCCTCACCTCTACCACACCTTCTTGTCACCTTTTCATCTCCTCACCTCTACCACACCTTCTTGTAACCTTTTCATCTCCTAACCTCTACCACACCTTCTTGTAACCTTTTCATCTCCTAACCTCTACCACACCTTCTTGTCACCTTTCCATCTCCTCACCTCTACCACACCTTCTTGTCTCCTTTTCATCTCCTCACCTCCACCACACCTTCTTGACACCTTTCCATCTCCTCACCTCTACCACACCTTCTTGTCACCTTTCCATCTCCTCACCTCTACCACACCTTCTTGTCTCCTTTTCATCTCCTCACCTCTACCACACCTTCTTGTCTCCTTTTCATCTCCTCACCTCTACCACACCTTCCCCTCACCTCCTCCTTCTCCACACCTTCTTGTCTCCTTTTCATCTCCTCACCTCTACCACACCTTCCCCTCACCTCCTCCTTCTCCACACCTTCTTGTCACCTTTTCATCTCCTCACTTCTACCACACCTTCTTGTCTCCTTTTCATCTCCTTACCTCCACCACACCTTCTTCCCCTCATCTCCTCCTTCTCCTCACCTTCTTGTCTCCTTTTCATCTCCTCACCTCTACCACACCTTCTTGTCTCCTTTTCATCTCCTCACCTCTACCACACCTTCCCCTCACCTCCTCCTTCTCCACACCTTCTTGTCTCCTTTTCATCTCCTCACCTCTACCACACCTTCTTGTCTCCTTTTCATCTCCTCACCTCTACCACACCTTCTTGTCTCCTGTTCATCTCCTCACCTCTACCACACCTTCTTCCCCTCATATCCTCCTTCTCCTCACCTTCTTGTCTCCTTTTCATCTCCTCACCTCTACCACACCTTCTTGTCTCCTTTTCATCTACCCACTTCTACCACACCTTCTTCCCCTCATTTCCTCCTTCTCCACACCTTCTTGTCACATTTTAATCTCCTCACCTCTACCACACTTTCTTGTCACCTTTTCATCTTCTCACCTCTACCACACCTTCTTGTCTCCTTTTCATCTCCTCAACTCTACCACACCTTCTTGTCTCCTTTTCATCTCCTCACCTCTACCACACTTTCTTGTCTCCTTTTCATCTCCTCACCTCTACCACACCTTCTTGTCTCCTTTTCATCTCCTCAACTCTACCACACCTTCTTGTCTCCTTTTCATCTCCTCACCTCTACCACACCTTCTTGTCTCCTTTTCATCTCCTCACCTCTACCACACCTTCTTGTCTCCTTTTCATCTCCTCACCTCTACCACACTTTCTTGTCTCCTTTTCACCTCCTCACCTCTACCACACCTTCTTGTCTCCTTTTCATCTCCTCACCTCTAACACACCTTCTTCCCCTCATCTCCTCCTTCTCCTCACCTTCTTGTCTCCTTTTCATCTCCTCACCTCTACCACACCTTCTTCCCCTCATCTCCTCCTTCTCCTCACCTTCTTGTCTCCTTTTCATCTCCTCACCTCTACCACACCTTCTTGTCTCCTTTTCATCTCCTCACCTCTACCACACCTTCTTCCACTCATCTCCTCCTTCTCCTCACATTCTTGTCATCTTTTCATCTCCTCACCTCTACCACACCTTCTTGTCTCCTTTTCATCTCCTCACCTCTACCACACCTTCTTGTCACCTTTTCATATCCTCACCTCTACCACACCTTCTTGTCACCTTTTCATCTCCTCACCTCTACCACACCTTCTTGTCTCCTTTTCATCTCCTTACCTCCACCACACCTTCTTCCCCTCATATCCTACTTCTCCACACCTTCTTGTCTCCTTTCATCTCCTCACCTCTACCACCTTCTTGTCTCCTTTTCATCTCCTCACCTCTACCACCTTCCCCTCACCTCCTCCTTCTCCACACCTTCTTGTCTCCTTTTCATCTCCTCACCTCTACCACACCTTTCCCTCATATCCTCCTTCTCCTCACCTTCTTGTCTCATTTTCATCTCCTCACCTCTACCACACCTTCTTGTCTCCTTTTCATCTACCCACTTCTACCACACCTTCTTCTCCTCATTTCCTCCTTCTCCACACCTTCTTGTCACATTTTAATCTCCTCACCTCTACCACACTTTCTTGTCACCTTTTCATCTTCTCACCTCTACCACACCTTCTTGTCCCCTTTTCATCTCCTCACCTCTATCACACCTTCTTGTCTCCTTTTCATCTCCTCACCTCTATCACACCTTCTTGTCACCTTTTCATCTCCTCACCTCTACCACACCTTCTTGTCTCCTTTTCATCTCCTCAACTCTACCACACCTTCTTGTCTCCTTTTCATCTCCTCACCTCTACCACACCTTCTTGTCACCTTTTCATCTCCTCACCTCTACCACACCTTCTTGTCACCTTTTCATCTCTTCACTTCTACCACACCTTCTTGTCTCCTTTTCTTCTCCACACCTTCTTGTCACCTTTTCATCTCCTCACCTCTACCACACCTTCTTGTCACCTTTTCATCTCCTCACCTCTACAACACCTTCTTGTCTCCTTCTCATCTCCTCACCTCTACCACACCCCCTTCCCCTCATCTCCTCCTTCTCCACACCTTCTTGTCTCCTTTTCATCTCCTCACCTCTACCACACCTTCTTGTCACCTTTTCATCTCCTCACCTCCACCACTCCTTTTTCCGCTCATCTCCTCCTCCTCCTCACCTTCTTGTCACCTTTTCATCTCCTCACCTCTACCACACCTTCTTGTCTCCTTCTCACCTCCTCACCTCTACCACACCTTCTTCCCCTCATTAGTGCTAGGAATAGGGCTAACAGGGTATTAGGCTTTATTAACAAGACGGAAACCAACAGGAGTGCATAGGTCATCCTCAAACTCTATTTAGCGTTAGTTAGGCCACACTTATATTATGCTATCCAGTTTGGGTGCCCACACTACAGAATGGACATCAACTTGCTAGAATCAGCTCAGAGGAGGATGACCAAGATGATTCAGGGGCTGAGGAACCTCCCATATCATAATAGGCTGAAACATCTAAACTTACATTCACTAGAGAGACGAAGAGTGCGGGGAGATCTGATAGAAGTATCTAAATGGGTCAAGGGTTTGCACAAAGGCGATATAAGTAAAGTACTGAGAATTAGCCAACAGGATACAACTCGCAGTAATGGATTTAAATTAGAAAAGTATAGATTTAGGAGAGATATAGGCAAGCATTGGTTTAGTAATAGGTTGGTGGGGGAATGGAATAGACTCAGCAATCACATAGTTAGTGCAGGGACGATAGCTTGTTTTAAGAGTAGACTGGATAGCTACATGGACGAGGACGACAGGTGGCAGTGAGGTGTGGGTGCAGTAAGGTGACGGGGTGCTGGATGAGTGCCTGGGTACCGCCGGTATAACGAGGATCAAGCCTCTACCTGTAACCCCTGTAACGACACCTCACCCATCGTGAGTAGTGGGGGGGATTCTGGAGCTGCCCTGTGTAGGCCACCCGGCCTCTTGCAGTTTCCCTATGTTCTTATGTCCATCTCCTCCTTCTCCATACCTTCTTGTCACCTTTTCATCTCCTCACCTCTACCACACCTTCTTGTCACCTTTTCATCTCCTCACCTCTACCACACCTTCTTGTCACCTTTTCATCTCCTCACCTCTACCACACCTTCTTGTCACCTTTTCATCTCCTCACCTCTACCACACTTTCTTGTCACCTTTTCATCTCCTCACCTCTACCACACCTTCTTGTCACCTTTTCATCTCCTCACCTCTACCACACCTTCTTTTCACCTTTTCATCTCCTCACCTCTACCACACCTTATTGTCTCCTTTTCACCTCATCACCTCTACCACACCTTCTTCCCCTCATTTCCTCCTTCTCCACACCTTCTTGTCACCTTTTCATTTAATCACCTCTACCACACCTTCTTCCCCACATCTCCTCCTTCTTCACACCTTCTTGTCTCCTTTTCATCTCCTCCTTCTTCTCAACTTCTTATCTCCTTTTCATCTCCTCACCTCTACCACACCTTCTTATCTCCTTTTCATCTCCTCACCTCTACCACACCTTCTTGTCACCATTTCATCTCCTCACCTCTACCACACCTTCTTCCCCTCATCTCCTCCTTCTCCACACCTTCTTGTCTCCTTTTCATCTCCTCACCTTTACCACACCTTCTTGTCACCTTTTCATCTCCTCACCTCTACCACACCTTCTTGTCACCTTTTCATCTCCTCACCTCTACCACACCTTCTTGTCTAATTTTCATCTCCTCACCTCTACCACACCTTCTTGTCACCTTTTCATCTCCTCACCTCTACCACACCTTATTGTCACCTTTTCATCTCCTCACCTCTACCACACCTTCTTGTCACCTTTTCATCTCCTCACCTCTACCACACCTTCTTCCCCTCATCTCCTCCTTCTCCTCACCTTCTTGTCTCCTTTTCATCTCCTCACCTCGATCCACACCTTCTTGTCACCTTTTCATCTCCTCACCTCTACCACACCTTCTTGTCACCTTTTCATCTCCTCACCTCTAACACACCTTCTTTTCACCTTTTCATCTCCTCACCTCTACCACACCTTCTTGTCACCTTTTCATCTCCTCACCTCTACCACACCTTCTTGTCACCTTTTCATCTCCTCACCTCTACCACACCTTCTTCCCCTCATCTCCTCCTTCTCCACACCTTCTGGTCACCTTTTCATCTCCTCACCTCTACCACACTTTTTCTCCTTTTCATCTCCTCACCTCTACCACACCTTCTTGTCACTTTTTCATCTCCTCACCTCTACCACACCTTGTCACCTTTTCATCTCCTCACCTCTACCACACCTTCTTGTCACCTTCTCATCTCCTCACCTCTACCACACCTTCTTGTCACCTTTTCATCTCCTCACCTCTACCACACCTTCTTGTCACCCTTTCATCTCCTCACCTCTACCACACCTTCTTGTCTCCTTTTCATCTCCTCACCTCTACCACACCTTCTTGTCACCTTTTCATCTCCCCACCTCTACCACACCTTCCTGTCACCTTTTCATCTCATTACCTCATCCACACCTTCTTGTCTCCTTTTCATCTCCTCACCTCTACCTGGACTACATCTGAATGAGGTTGGATCGGCGCGTTTCGGGAGGCTTCTGGACGAGGCAGTGAAAAGCTTTTCGAAAAGCCTTTCAAAAAACGGCGGGCGAGGACGGGGCAAAGGCAGCTCTTGATCAACCAACCCGTAGCGTCAGTGCGACTCACAAGAAACTGTGTAACTAACCACGCCTCCGACAAGCGAACTGGTACAACTCGTCACGGCCACATTTCTATCATGTACACAAATGCACGTAGTTTAATACCCAAAAAGGACGAAATTAGGGCGTATATTGCAACAGAGAAACCAGATGTGGTAGCCATCACAGAGACTTGGGCCAACTCTACTAATCTAGAATCCGAAATGTCATTCCCTGGTTGCAGCTTCCACAAAGTCGAAAGCACAAGAAAGGAGGGTAGTTTGCTACGTAAAAGTACACTCCCTGCCATAAAATAGACAAACAGGACGCAGAGAAATACGATTCTGTATATGTGGAAATAACCGCAAATAACAAGAAACTAACACTTGCAACCGTATACAGGCCTCCGAAACAATCTACGAAGAGATTCACTCTCTAACACAAAGCAAGGAAGCAATTATAATTGGGGACTTTAATTGCCCTAACATTGACTGGGGACTGATGACTGGAGATCAAGAGGTAACAGGCTTTTTAGAAATGGTGGAGATTCGTTCCTCACTCAAGTTGTAACTCAACCAACAAGAGAAAACAATCTGCTGGATCTGGTATTAGTAAGCGACCCCGACCTCATTCGCGACTGTACAGTTGGTGAGAAACTTAATGGGTGCGATCACCACTTAATCCGTTTTAATATCAACATATGTCACAAACTCGTAGATAATCCATCAGTGATACCAGATTACAAAAAGAAATTTCAACTTAGCCCGTGCACTGCTTCCCCTACGACCTGGGACCAACTTGGCATCACCGACAATACAATCGACAACGCGTGGAACGTCTTCAAAGATAAGCTGTTGCAAGTAGAAGGCTACAGTGCCTACGAAATCCAGGCGAGTAAATGGGGCCGTAGATCCACCGTGGATGACCAGAGAAATAAAAGGGCAGTAAACCTAAAAAAGGAATTATAATTTGATGAAGAGAATGATACGGCCGAAGCCAGCAAACAGTACCACAACAGCCTCAGAGCTTGTCGCAGCCTTATTCAGAGTAGCAAACGCAACTATGAAAAGCAAATAGCGCGCGAAATCAAAACTAACTCAGAAATTCTTCACGTACATAAGATCGAAAAAGTAAAATCAATATTGGTCCCCTAGACGAGACTGGATCTGTAAATAAGGACAGTAAACATATGGAAAGAATCCTCAAAAGTAACTTCGCATCAGTATTCACAGTCGAGGACATCAGAAACCATTCCCGAGAGCCCTGCCCCGCCGAGTGAGATCACGCCGCTGGAAATTGACTCAATATGCGACAAAGTAAAAATTGCTTGGACAAACTCGACACGAACAAGTCAACAGGACCCGACAGTTTGTCCCGCGGTTATAAAAGAGCTTAAACAACAAATACTTCAACCACTCACTACCATATTCAACCGGTCAGTTCAACTAAACAAGGTCCCGGAAGACTGGAAGATGGCGAACGTAACACCGATTTTCAAAAAAGGAGACAAAAGCGTTGCATTAAACTACAGGCCCATAAGTTTGACATCAGTGGCAGGAAAAATACTCGAAAAGATTATTAGAGATAAACTTGTTAAGTTTCTAGAAAACAATAATGTAATCTCCGACACCCAGCATGGCTTCAGAAACAAGCGCACCTGCCCTAACGAATTTATTAGACTTCTTCCAGGTATATATAAGAACTGGGATGCCCATCCCCAGTGATATTATATACCTGGACTCAGAAAACCTTCGACAAGGTACCGCACGACGACTCCTTGAAACTGCACTCGGCGGGCATTGGAGCCAATCTGATCGCGTGGATAAGAGATTGGCTCACCGACAGAAAACAACGAATACTACTCAACGGACAGCCTTCCGATTGGCTACCAGTCACTAGTGGAGTGCCTCAAGGGTCAGTGCTGGGACCCATCCTCTTTATCATATATATCAATGACCTAGAATCAGGACTGAAATCCACAATATCGAAATTTGCAGATGACACCAAGGTGGGTGGAGATGCCCTCACAAAGACCGACTGCGAAATCATTCTGAAAGACCTCAATCACATTATCGAATGGTCGGAAAAATGGCAAATGTCTTTTAATGTTGACAAATGCAAAGTCATGCACATTGGGTCCCAAAATAGTAACCACACATACATCATGAATGGGAGACCTCTGCAAGCGATGCAGGAAGAAAAGGATCTTGCCTGAAACACGCGAATCACTGTAAAAAAGCATACAACAAGGCCAACATTATGCTCGGGTTCATAGCGAGGAACTTCGAGTGTAAAACACCAGACGTGATGCTATCCTTGTATAATTCCATGGTAAGACCGCACCTCGAGTATGCAGTGCAGTTCTGGTCTCCCAATTACAATAAGGACATTGCTTTACTGGAAAGGATTCAACGACGCGCCACAAAGATGATTCCAACCTTCAGGGCTCAACCGTACGAGGAACGACTCAAGCGACTCAATCTCTTTACATTGCAGAAAAGACGCCTACGAGGGGATATGATTCAAGTCTACAAGTATCTAAAAAAGTTCAATAACGTCGATTACTCCAAATTCTTTGAACTGCAAACCTACTCAAGAACTAGAAATAACGGTTTACCCATTCAGTCGAGTCGATGTAACACAGACATTGGAAGGAGTTTCTTTTCAAACCGAGTCATCCGCCACTGGAACAATCTTCCCTCAGAAATAGTAAATGCGAATACCATCAACTCCTTCAAATATAGAATCGACCGTCATTTCGCTGCGTCAGGAGTAAACTGAATAACGAGGGGCTTCCATCTGCTCCTCAATATCGAGGTGCTTTCATCTGCTCACCAAGCCCCAAGTGGCGGTCGAGCAGATTAAATCACCCAAGCGGGCGACCTCGTAATGAGCCAATAGGCTTTCTGTTGCCTGCATTTCCATGTTTCCATGTTTCTCCTCACCCTCTTGTCTCCTTTTCATCTCCTCACCTCCACCACCCCTTCTTTTCACCTTATCATCTCTTAACCTCTACCACACCTTCTTGTCTCATTTTCATCTCCTCACATCCACCACACCTTCCCCTCATCTCCTCCTCCTCCATACCTTCTTGTCTCCTTTTCATCTCCTCACCTCTACCACACCTTCTTGTCTCCTGTTCATCTCCTCACCTCCACCACACCTTCCCCTCATCTCCTCCTACTCCTCACCTTCTTGTCTCGTTTTCATCTCCCCACCTCTACCACACCTTCTTCCCTCATCTCCTCCTTCTCCACACATTCTTGTCTCCTTTTCATCTCCTCACCTCTACCACACCTTCTTGTCACCTTTTCATCTCCTCACCTCTACCACACCTTCTTGTCTCCTTTTCATCTCCTCACATCTACCAAACCTTCTTGTCTCCTTTTCATCTCCTCACCTCTACCACACCTTCTTGTCACCTTTTCATCTCCTCACCTCTACCACACCTTCTTGTCTCCTTTTCATCTCCTCACCTCTACCACACCTTCTTGTCTCCTTTTCATCTCCTAACCTCTACCACACCTTCTTGTCTCCATTTCATCTCCTCACCTCTACCACACCTTCTTGTCACCTTTTCATCTCCTCAATTCTACCACACCTTCTTGTCACCTTTTCATCTCCTCACCTCTACCACACCTTCATGTCACCTTTTCATGTCCTCACTTCTACCACACCTTCATGTCTCCTTTTCATCTCCTCACCTCTACCACACCTTCTTGTCACCTTTTAATCTCCTTACCTCTACCACACCTTCTTGTCACCTTTTCATCTCCTCACCTCTACCACACCTTCTTGTCTCCTTTTCATCTCCTCACCTCTACCACACCTTCTTCCCCTCATCTCATCTTCCTCCAAATCTTCTTGTCACCTTTTCATCTCTTCACATCTACCACCACTTCTTTTCACATTTTCATCTCCTCACCTCTAACACACCTTGTTTCCTTTTAATCTCCTCACTTCCATCACACCTTCTTGTCACCTTTTCATCTCCTCACCTCTACCACACTTTCTTGTCACCTTTTCATCTCCTCACCTCTACCACACCTTCTTGTCACCTTTTCATCTCCTCACCTCTACCACACCTTCTTGTCACCTTTTCATCTCCTCACCTCTACCACACTTTCTTGTCACCTTTTCATCTCCTCACCTCTGCCACACCTTCTTCCCCTCATCTCCTCCTTTTCCACACCTTCTTGTCACCTTTTCATCTCCTCACCTCTACCACACCTTCTTGTCACCTTTTCATCTCCTCACCTCTACCACACCTTCTCCACACCTTTTCATCTCCTCAATTCCACCACACCTTCTTCCCCTCATCTCCTCCTTCTCCACACCTTCTTGTCACCTTTTCATCTCCTCACCTCTACCAAACCTTTTTGTCACCTTTTCATCTCCTCACCTCCACCACACCTTCCTCCCCTCATCTCCTCCTTCTCCACACCTTCTTGTCACCTTTTCATCTCCTCACCTCTACCACACCTTCTTGTCACCTTTTCATCTCCTCACCTCTACCACACCTTCTTGTCACCTTTTCATCTCCTCACCTCTACCACACCTTCTTGTCACCTATTCATCTCCTTCTCCACACCTTCTTGTCACCTTCTCATCTCCTCACCTCTACCACAACTTCTTCCCATCATCTACTCCTTCTCCACACCTTGTCTCCTTTTCATCTCCTTACCTCTACCACACCTTCTTGTGTCCTTTTTATCTCCTCACCTCAACCACACCTTCTTGTCACCTTTTCATCTCCTCACCTCTACCACACCTTCTTGTCTCCTTTTAATCTCCTTTTAACCTCCTTGGGAAGCGGTGGCTCTGGGATTTTCAGCCGCCGCCGAGTGGCTTAAAACTACCCACATGCTGTCCAGAAGACCACCTATCAACCCGGACTCTAGATTCTAGGATCAAAGATGAGCTCTGGGAGGGCAGCATGAGCCAATGCAAGATGGCGCCACTATAAACACTCGCCTGCGCCAGAACGGGCTGGGCCGACCATCAGGACCTACCGGAAAGAAGCCTTGGACCGACCATCAGGATCCACCGGGAAGAAGCCTACCGGCGCAATAGGCTGCAATGTAAAAAAAAAAAAAAAAAAAAAAACTCCACCACGCCTTTTTCCCCTAATCTCTTCATTCTCCTCACCTTCTTGTCTCATTTTTATCTCCTCACCTCTACCACACCTTCTTGTCTCATTTTCATCTCCTCACCTCTACCACACCTTCTTGTCTCATTTTTATCTCCTCACCTCTACCACACCTTCTTGTCTCATTTTCATCTCCTCACCTCTACCACACCTTCTTCCCCTCATCTCCTCCTTCTCCACACCTTCTTGTCTCCTTTTCATCTCCTCACCTCCACCACACATTCTTGTCTCCTTTTCATCTCCTCACCTCTACCACACCATCTTGTCACCTTTTCATCTCCTCACCTCTACCACACCTTCTTGTCACCTTTTCATCTCCTCACCTCTACCACACCTTCTTGTCACCTTTTCATCTCCTCACCTCTACCAAACCTTCATGTCTCCTTTTCAGTTCCTCACCTCTACCACACCTTCTTCCCCTCATCTCCTCCTTCTTCTCACCTTCTTGTCTCCTTTTCATCTCCTCACCTCTACCACACCTTCTTGTCTCCTTTTCATCTCTTCACCTCTACCACACCTTCTTCCCCTCATCTCCACCTTCTCCTCACCTTCTTGTCTCCTTTTCATCTCCTCACCTCTACCACACCTTCTTGTCTCCTTTTCATCTCTTCACCTCTACCACACCTTCTTCCCCTCATCTCCCCCTTCGCCTCACCTTCTTCTCTCCTTTTCATCTCCTAACCTCTACCACACCTTCTTGTCTCCTTTTCATCTCTTCACCTCTACCACACCTTCTTCCCCTCATCTCCCCCTTCTCCTCACCTTCTTGTCACCTTTTCATCTCCTCACCTCTACCACACCTTCTTGTCTCCTTTTCATCTCCTCTTCTCCACCACACCTTCTTCCCCTCATCTCCTCCTTCTCCTCACCTTCTTATCACCTTTTCATCTCCTCACCTCTACCATACCTTTTTGTCTCCTTTTCATCTCCTCACCTCTACCACACCTTCTTCCCCTCATCTCCCCCTTCTCCTCACCTTCTTGTCACCTTTTCATCTCCTCACCTCTACCACACCTTCTTGTCTCCTTATCATCTCCTCTTCTCCACCACACCTTCTTCCCCTCATCTCCTCCTTCTCCTCACCTTCTTGTCTCCTTTTCATCTCCTCACCTCCACCACACATTCCTGCTACCTTTTCTTCTCCTCACCTCTACCACACCTTCTTGTCACCTTTTCATCTCCTCACCTCTACCACACCTTCTTGTCACCTTTTCATCTCCTCACCTCTAATACACCTTTTTGTCACCTTTTCATCTCCTCACCTCTACCACACCTTCTTCCCCTCATCTCCTCTTTCTCCACACCTTTTTGTCACTTTTTCATCTCTTCATCTCTAACACAATTTCTTGTCTCCTTTTCATCTCCTCACCTCTACCACACCTTCTTCTCACCTTTTCATCTCCTCACCTCTACCACACCTTCTTGTCTCCTTTTCATCTCCTCACCTCTACCACACCTTCTTGTCTCCTTTTCATCTCCTCACCTCTACCACACCTTCTTGTCTCCTTTTCATCTCCTCACCTCTACCACACCTTCTTCTCACCTTTTCATCTCCTCACCTCTACCACACCTTCTTGTCTCCTTTTCATCTCCTCACCTCTACCACACCTTCTTGTCTCCTTTTCATCTCCTCACCTCTACCACACCTTCTTCTCACCTTTTCATCTCCTCCTCTACCACACCTTCTTGTCTCCTTTTCATCTCTCCTCACCTCTACCACACCTTCTTGTCTCCTTTTCATCTCCTCACCTCTACCACACCTTCTTGTCTCCTTTTCATCTCCTCACCTCTACCACACCTTCTTCTCTCCTTTTCATCTCCTCACCTCTACCACACCTTCTTGTCTCCTTTTCATCTCCTCACCTCTACCACACCTTCTTGTCTCCTTTTCATCTCCTCACCTCTACCACACCTTCTTGTCTCCTTTTCATCTCCTCACCTCTACCACACCTTCTTGTCACCATTGCATCTCCTCACCTCTACCACACCTTCTTGTCTCTTTTTCATCTCCTCACCTCTACCACACCTTCTTGTCTCCTTTTCATCTCCTCACCTCAACCACACCTTCCCAACATCTCCTCCTTCTCTACACCTTCTTGTCACCTTTTCATCTCCTCACCTCTACCACACCTTCTTGTCTCATTTTCATCTCTACACCTGCACCACACCTTCTTGTCACCTTTTCATCTCCTCCCCTCTACCACAACTTCTTGTCTCTTTTTCATCTCCTCACCTCTACCACACCTTCTTCATTTCTTTTCATCTACTCACATCACATCACATCTTGTCTCTTTTTCATCTTCTCACATCTACCACACCTTCCCCTCATCTCCTCCTTTTCCTCACCTTCTTGTCTCCTTTTCATCTCCTCACCTCTACCACACCTTTTTCCCTCATCTCCTCCTTCTCCTCACATTCTTGTTTCCTTTTCATCTCCTCCCATCTACCACACCTTTTTGTCTCCTTTTCATCTCCTCACCTCTACCACATATTCTTGTCACCTTTTCATCTCCTCACCTCTACCACACCTTCTTGTCACCTTTTCATCTCCTTACCTCTACCACACCTTCTTGTCTCCTTTTCATCTCCTTACCTCTACCACACCTTCTTCCCCTCATCTCCTCCTCCTCCACACCTTCTTGTCACCTTTTCATCTCCTCATCTCTACCACACATTCTTGTCACCTTTTCATTTCCTCACCTCTACCACACCTTCTGGTCTCCTTTTCATCTCCTCACCTCTACCACACCTTCTTCCCCTCATCTCCACCTTCTCCTCACCTTCTTGTCTCCTTTTCATCTCCTCACCTCTACCACACCTTCTTGTCTCCTTTTCATCTCCTCACCTCTACCACACCTTCTGGTCTCCTTTTCATCTCGTCACCTCCACCACACCTTCTTCCCCTCATCTCCTCCTTCTCCACACCTTCTTGTCACCTTTTCAGGTCCTCTCCTCTACCACACCTTCTTGTCTCCTCACCTCCATACCTGTTCCACACCTTCTCTCCCTCATCTCCTCCTTCTGCACACCTTCTTGTCACCTTTTCATCTCCTCACCTCTACCACACCTTCTTGTCACCTTTTCATCTCCTCACCTCTACCACACCTTCTTGTCTCCTTTTCATCTCCTCACCTCTACCACACCTTCTTGTCACCTTTTCATCTCCTCACCTCTACCACACCTTCTTGTCTCCTTTTCACCTCCTCACCTCTTCCAAACCTTTTTCCCCTCATCTCCTCCTTCTCCACACCTTCTTGTCACCTTTTAATCTCCTCACCTCTACCACACATTCTGGTCACCTTTTCATCTCTTTACCTCTACCGCACCTTCTTGTCACCTTTTCATCTCCTCACCTCTACCACACCTTTTTGTCACCTTTTCATCTCCTCACCTCTACCACACCTTCTTGTCACCTTTTCATCTCCTTACCTCTACCACACCTTCTTGTCACCTTTTCATCTCCTCACCTCTACCACACCTTCTTGTCTCCTTTTCACCTCCTCACCTCTGCCACACCTGCTTCCCCTCATCTCCCCCTTCTCCACACCTTCTTGTCACCTTTTCATCTCCTCACCTCTACCACACCTTCTTGTCACCTTTTCATCTCCTCACCTCTACCACACTTTCTTGTCACCTTTTCATCTCCTCACCTCTACCACACCTTCTTGTCTCCTTTTCATCTCCTCACCTCTACCACACCTATTTGTCACCTTTTTATCTCCTCACCTCTACCACACCTTCTTGTCACCTTTTCATCTCCTCACCTCTACCACACCTTTTTGTCACCTTTTCATCTCCTCACCTCTACCACACTTTCTTGTCACCTTTTCATCTCCTTACCTCTACCACACCTTCTTGTCACCTTTTCATCTCCTCACCTCTACCACACCTTCTTGTCTCCTTTTCACCTCCTCACCTCTGCCACACCTGCTTCCCCTCATCTCCCCCTTCTCCACACCTTCTTGTCACCTTTTCATCTCCTCACCTCTACCACACCTTCTTGTCACCTTTTCATCTCCTCACCTCTACCACACTTTCTTGTCACCTTTTCATCTCCTCACCTCTACCACACCTTCTTGTCTCCTTTTCATCTCCTCACCTCTACCACACCTATTTGTCACCTTTTTATCTCCTCACCTCTACCACACCTTCTTGTCACCTTTTCATCTCCTCACCTCTACCACACCTTCTTGTCTTCTTTTCATCTCCTCACATCTACCACACCTTCTTGTCTCTTTTTCATCTCCTCACCTCTACAACACCTTCCCCTCATCTCCTCCTTTTCCTCACCTTCTTGTCTCCTTTTCATCACCTCACCTCTACCACACCTTTTTCCCCTCATCTCCTCCTTCTTCTCACCTTCTTGTCTCCTTTTCATCTCCTCACCTCTACCACACCTTCTTGTCTCCTTTTCATCTCCTCACCTCTACCACACCTTCTTCTCTTCTTTTCATCTCCTCACCTATACCAAACATTTTTCCCCTCATTTACTCCTCCTGCACACCTTCTTGTCACCTTTTCATCTCCTCATCTCTAACACACCTTGTCACTTTTTCATTTCCTCACCTCTACCACACATTCTTGTCTCCTTTTCATCTCCTCACCTCTACCACACCTTCTTGTCTCCTTTTCATCTCCTCACATCTACCACACCTTTTTGTCTCCTTTTCATCTCCTCACCTCTACCACACCTTTTTGTCTTCTTTTCATATCCTCACCTCTACCACACCTTTTTGTCTTCTTTTCATATCCTCACCTCTACCACACCTTCTTGTCTCTCTTTCATCTCCTCACCTCTACCACACCTTCCCCTCATCTCCTCCTTCTCCTCACCTTTTTGTCTCCTTTTCATCTCCTCACCTCTACCACACCTTCTTGTCACCTTTTCATCTCCTCACCTCTACCACACCTTCTTGTCACCTTTTCATCTCCTCACCTCTACCACACCTTCTTGTCACCTTTTCATTTCCTCACCTCTACCATACCTTCTTGTCTCCTTTTCATCTCCTCACCTCTACCACACCTTCTTGTCTCCTTTTCATCTCCTCAACTCTACCACACATTCCCCTCATCTCCTCCTTCTCCTCACCTTCTTGTCTCCTTTTCATCTCCTCACCTCTACCACACCTTCTTGTCACCTTTTCATCTCCTCACCTCCACCACACCTTCTTCCCCTCATCTGCTCCTTCTCCACACCTTCTTGTCACCTTTTCATCTCCTCACCTCCACCACACCTTCTTCCCCTCATCTCCTCCTTCTCCACACCTTCTTGTCTCCTTTTCATCTCCTCACCTCTACCACACCTTCTTGTCACCTTTTCATCTCCTCACCTCTACCACACCTTCTTGTCACCTTTTCATCTCCTCACCTCTACCACACCTTCTTGTCACCTTTTCATCTCCTCACCTCCACCACACCTTCTTGTCACCTTTTCAGCTTTTCACCTCTACCACACCTTCTTGTCTCCTTTTCACCTCCATTCCTCTACCACACCTTCTTCCCCTTATCTCCTTCTCCACAACTTTTTGTCACCTTTTCATCTCCTCACCTCTACCGCACCTTCTTGTCTCCTTTTCACCTCCATTCCTCTACCACACCTTCTTCCCCTCATTTCCTCCTTCTCCACACCTTCTTGTCACCTTTTCATCTCCTCACCTCTACCACACCTTCTTGTCTCCTTTTCATCTCCTCACCTCTACCACACCTTCTTGTCACCTTTTCATCTCCTCACCTCTACCACACCTTCTTGTCTCCTTTTCATCTCCTCACCTCTTCCACACCTTCTTCCCCTCATTTCCTCCTTCTCCACACCTTCTTGTCACCTTTTCATCTCCTCACCTCTTCCACACCTTCTTGTCACCTTTTCATCTCCTCACCTCTACCACACCTTCTTGTCTCCTTTTCATCTCCTCACCTCTACCACACCTTCTTGTCACCTTTTCATCTCCTCACCTCTACCACACCTTCTACCCCTCATCTCCTCCTTCTAACCTTCATCCAAGAAGAGCAGGAAGAGGCAGGAATAGGTGACCTCAGACCTCCCTTTCTCCCCTGTCTTCTCACTTTCTTTCCTATCTTCTCACCTTCTCTCCTCACCTGTCCTTCATATCCTTTTTCCAGCTCTCACACAGTATAACCAGGAACAGGAGGACTAGGATAACTCTGAACTCCTTTAATCACCCATTTCCTCTACTCTTTCCACCTTCTTACCTCTTCTCTTCTCAGCTTATCTCCTCACCTTTCCCTCATCTCGTAACCCTCGCCCATGAAAACCCTTAACCAGGAAGGAATGGACGAATTCTGAGCTCCTTTTCCCTTACCTCTTATCACTTTCTTCCCCCTCGTCTCTGCTCACTTTGTCTCTTCTATTTCTACCTCGCCTCTTTACCTGCCCCTTACCTTCTCTTTCCAACCCTCACACAGGAAAACCAGGGAGAGGAAGGAATAGATGAGCCCAGAGCTCCTTTTGTCTTCTCTCCTCTTGCTTATTATTGCTCCTCACCTCCGCTCTCTCCTCTTTCACCAAAGGACAGAAATACGTATAGATGAACTTAGAGCTCCTTTTGTCTCCTCACTTTTAACTTTCATCTCCCCTTGACCTCCTCATCTCCTCACTACCTTTCTCCTCATCCCCTCACCACCTTTCTCCTCATCTCCTTTTCCTCTCTTTCACCAACGAACAGGAAGGAATAGGTGAAGTCAGACCTCCTTTTCTCTCCTCACTTCTCACATTCATCTCCTCTTTCCCTCCTCATCTCCTTCCTCACCTTCTTGTCTCCGAGCTGCCTGACGCCGTTGGTGAGGTTGGCCGGGATGCCCACAGGTGTGGTGACCTCGACGGACGTGGGCAGGAAGTAAGGACAGGTGGGACACAGCTGATCCGCCTCCAGGGTTCTGTGGGCGGCACCTGCGGAGAGAGAGGGGGGGAGGGGGTTCGTATGGTGTGGGAGGCAGCGGTGTGAGGGTTGGAGGAAGGAGGGAGGGTACAGGGGGAAGGGGGAAAGGGGTTGTTTGGTGTAGGAGGCAGGGGTGTGGTGGGGGGAGGAGTGGAGGGGGAGGAGGTAGAGAGGGGGATAGGGATTGGGGTAGAAGAAAGGGATGGGCAACATCTGTGAGGTGGTAAGGTTGGTTGTGCGTAGGTTTGTGGGCGGGAAGAGGGGAGGGGAAACTTTGGGGAGAGAACGTGAGGGAAGAGTGGAGGGGAAACTTTGGGGAGAGACAGTGAGGGAGGAGTGGAGGGGAAACTTTGGGGAGAGAACGTGAGGGAAGAGGGGAGGGGAATCTTTGGGGAGAGAACGTAAGGGAAGAGTGGAGGGCGAACTTTGGGGAGAGAACGTGAGGGAAGAGTGGAGGGGAAACTTTGGGGAGAGAACGTGAGGGAAGAGGGGAGGGGAGACTTTGGGGAGAGAACGTGAGGGAAGAGGGGAGGGGAAACTTTGAGGAGAGAACGTGAGGGAAGAGTGGAGAGGAAACTTTGGGGAGAGAACGTGAGGGAAGAGTGGAGAGGAAACTTTGTGGAGAGAACGTGAGGGAAGAGTGGAGGGGAAACTTTGGGGAGAGAACGTGAGGGAAGAGTGGAGGGGAAACTTTGTGGAGAGAACGTGAGGGAAGAGTGGAGAGGAAACTTTGGGGAGAGAACGTTAGGGAAGAGTGGAGAGACTTTGGGGAGAGAACGTGAGGAAGAGGGAGGAAACTTTGGGGAGAGAACGTGAGGGAAGAGTGGAGGAGAAACTTTGGGGAGAGAACGTGAGGGAAGAGTGGAGAGGAAACTTTGGGGAGAGAACGTGAGGGAAGAGGGGAGGAAACTTTGGGAGACAACGTGGGGAAGAGTGGAGGAAACTTTGGGGCGAGAACGTGAGGGAAGAGGGGAGGGGATACTTTGGGGAGAGAACGTGAGGGAAGAGTGGAGGGGAAACTTTGGGGAGAGAACGTGAGGGAAGAGTGGAGAGGAAACTTTGGGGAGAGAACGTGAGGGAAGAGTGGAGAGGAAACTTTGGGGAGAGAACGTGAGGGAAGAGTGGAGGGGAAACTTTGGGGAGAGAACGTGAGGGAGAGGAGGAGAAACAGGAGAGAACGTGAGGGAAGAGTGGAGGAAACTTTGGGAGAGAACGTGAGGGGAAGGGAGGAAACTTTGGGGAGACGTGAGGGAAGAAGGAGGAGACTTTGGGGAGTGAAGAGTGGAGGGGAGCTGATTGGAAGGCTTCAGAGAGAGAGAATTACTAGACACCTGGATAGGCACTATCTGTTGAGTGCCAAGCAGCTCGGCTTCAGGAAAAACCGGTCAGCAGCCGATCTCCACCTACTACTATCCAACGAATGTAGTTCACAGCTGGACCAAGGAAGAGCCACTGCTGCTCTGGCACTAGACATTGAGGGCGCATTTGACCGAGTGTGGCACACCGCCCTATTAGAAAAATGAGAGCAGCCGGATTGGAGGGAAAGCTTCTGTGCCTGATGAAAAATTACTTAGAGGAACGGCACCTTCAAGTAGTCCTGAATGGGCACAAGTCCTCCCCACAACGGATCCACGCCGGCGTGCCACAAGGCAGCGTCATTGGGCCACTTCTATGGAACATGTACATAAATGACCTCCTCCATCTTGTTCCTAGTGCCAAAGCGTTCGCCGATGACATCACTTTGACTCACAAAATAGAGCCAGGAGGAGGAGGCCCAGGCAGCACGCCAACTAAGAGCCACACTCCGGCGAATTGCAGATTGGGGGAGTAAGTGGCAAGTTAAGTTTGCCCCAGCAAAAACTCAGCTGCTGGTAGTGGCCAGGACACCTGTGGATCTCCAGCTTGAATTTGATGGACTCAAGCTGACGCCACGTGAGGAAGTGGAGGTGCTGGGCCTCACATATGACTCCAGGCTGACCTTCCGCACGCACATCCAGCAGCTGGCAAGGGCAGCCTCACGGAAGCTGACGTCCCTACGCAGAATCTCCTGGCTGATGGACAGTCGAGGGCGCGAGGTCTTATACAAGGCACAAATCCGATCCTCCCTTGAGTAGTCGTGCCTAACGTGGGGGGGAGCTGCCAGTACCCATCTCGCGCTCCTCGACAAGATCCAGGAGAGGGCGTGGAGGATCATCGCTGATCGACAACCGGAGCACCTACCGACCCTGCAGACCCTCCAACACCGGCGAGACGTGGCCGGCCTCACCACTCTGTACAAAATACAGCAGGAGGGAGTGGAACACCTGAGGACGCTGCGCCAGCCGGAGCGGGAGGTGACAGCCAACACCCGGTCAGCGGAGGCGGCACCCACGGCTCTGGTGGTACAGCGATGCCGGACGACTCACTACCAGAGGCAGTTTATAAACACTTAGGTGCAGACATGGAACCGTCTCCTTGCGTCCTGTCAGCTGCCTCAGCAGTTCACACACCGGCAACAATATAAACTGTTTGTGAACCAGTGGCTGAACAATTTGTGAACAGGTTAGGCTTTCAGATAGGGGATACCAACTATGTTCCCTTTAGCCTAGAAACTAGTGCCGCCATATAATGTAATGTTATAGGTACTAGGCCCTGATGTTACCAAGTGTCTGTGTAAATAAAAAATAAAAAAAAGAGAGAGAGAGAGAGAGAGAGAGAGAGAGAGAGAGAGAGAGAGAGAGAGGGAGAGAGAGAGAGAAACTATCATTATAATATTATCACACACACATTTGACCTTCTATCTGATCGCCAGTATGTTTTCCGCAAGGGGCGTTCTACTGGTGATCTCCTAGCCTTCTTAGCTGACTCTTGGTCATCCTCTCTTAGCTGTTTCGGTGAAACTTTTGCTATTGCTGGAGTAGGTAGGAAGACACCTACCGAACGGGCGCAAGCCACTCCCGGTGAGGTATATATGGGAGGTGAGAAGGGAGCTGAAGCCCTCCAAAGACCCTTCCCATGTCCTCACTAACCGTTTCCCTATTGTCTCACCAACACCGGAGAGTAGTTCAGCATGCTCTCTAAAGACAGATCCTCTCTTTATCCACACCACACTACATTCACACAACATATACACCTTTTCCCAAAATTAAAATTTCAAAATGGCGCACATACACCAAGCCTCAGAGTCCCCGCCTGGGGGGGGACCACAAATTCCCCCAGGAAGGACTCCCCTTCTGGCTGCCGACCCGAGAGGTGTCTTGATAACTCCTCGAACCTCTTTCTTTTAAATTTCTGCAACATCGCGGTCTTCGCTCTAATTTTCATTCTGTGGAACATCATCTCTCCTCCTCTAAACCTCACCTTCTCTTCCTTACCGAAACACAGGTTTCTGAGGCTACTGACAGCAATCTCTACTCTGTTCCCTCCTACTATCTCTATCCTAAATTTCAATCCAAAGCTGGATGTTGCGCCTACGTGCGCAACGACATCACTTGCTGTCGTGCCCACGACCTTGACTCTTCTGAATTTTCCACCATCTGGCTAAGACTTCATTGTCACTCTATTACTAAATACATATGTGCTGTTTATCTCTCACCTAACTCTACCAACTATGTAAAATTCTTTGACTATTTGAATTCTAAAGTGGAGCACATCTTGACCCACTCTCCCTTCGCTGAAATCTCCATCCTAGGAGATTTCAATGTTCACCACCAGCTTTGGCTTTCATCCTCTTTCACTGACCACCCTGGTGAACAAGCCTATAACTTTGCTATCCTCAACGACCTAGAGCAGTTGGTCCAGCACCCTACACGTATTCCCGACCGTCTTGGAGATCGGCCCAACATTCTAGACCTCTTCCTTACCTCAAACCCTTCTGCTTATTCTGTCAAACTGTTCTCTCCGTTGGGCTCCTCCGATCACAATCTTATTTCTGCATCCTGTCCTATCGCTCCTGTACGCCCTCTGGACCCACCGAAGAGGCGATGCTTCTGGCATTTTGCTTCAGCTCGGTGGGACGACCTGAGGATGTACTTTTCCGATTTCCCGTGAAATGATTATTGCTTCCAGGATAGAGACCCCTCTGTGTGTGCTCAGCGCATCACAGAGGTGATTGTCTCTGGAATGGAGGCATACATTCCTCGTTCTTTCTCTACTCCTCACGCTAAAAAGCCTTGGTTTAATCACGCTTGTTCTCGTGCTGTCAATGATAGAGAGGTAGCTCACAAAAGGTACCAGAGCCTTCAAACTAATGCTAATTATGAACTTTACATTTCTGCCCGAAATCGTGCCAAATCTATTCTCCGATTAACCAAAAATTCTTTCATTAATAGAAAATGTCAAAACCTTGCTTTCTCTAACTCTTCCCGTGACTTCTGGCATCTAGCCAAAAACATCTCCTCCAACTTCACTTCTTCATTTTTCCCTCCACTCCTCAGTCCTGACGGCAACACTGCCGTCTCATCTATCTCTAAGGCTGAACTCTTCTCTCAAACTTTTTCTAAAAACTCCACTCTGGACGATTCTGGGCATATTCTTCCTACTCATCCCCCCTCTGACTCCTTTATGCCTGTTATAAAGATTCTTCAAAATGATGTTTTCCACGCCCTCTCTGGCCTCAATCCTCAGAAGGCTTATGGACCTGATGGAGTGCCTCCTATTGTCCTTAAAAACTGTGCCTCCGTGCTGTCACCCTGCCTGGTCAAACTCTTTCGCCTCTGCCTGTCAACATCTACCTTTCCTTCTTGCTGGAAGTATGCCTTCATACAGCCTGTGCCTGAGAAGGGTGACCCCTCCAATCCCTCAAACTACCGTCCTATAGCTTTACTTTCTTGTCTATCTAAAACTTTTGAATCAATCCTTAACCGGAAGATTCAAAAGTACCTTTCCACTTCTGACCTTCTATTTGATCGCCAGTATGGGTTCCGCAGGGGGCGTTCTACTGGTGATCTCCTAGCCTTCTTAACTGACTCTTGGTCATCCTCTCTTAGCCGTTTCGGTGAAACTTTTGCTATTGCGCTGGACATATCAAAAGCTTTTGATAGGGTCTGGTACAAATCTTTGCTTTCTAAACTACCCTCCTACGGTTTCTATCCTTCTCTCTGTACCTTTATCTCCAGTTTCCTTTCTGACCGTTCTATTTCTGCCGTGGTAGACGGTCACTGTTCTTACCCTAAATCTATTAACAGTGGTGTCCCACAGGGTTCTGTCCTATCTCACTCTTTTCTGTTGTTCATTGATGATCTTTCCAAAACGAACTGTCCTATCCATTCCTACGCCGATGATTCCACTCTGCATTACTCAAGTTCTTTTAATAGAAGACCCACCCTTCAGGAACTTAACGACTCAAGGCTGGAGGCTGCAGAACGCTTAGCCTCAGACCTTACTATTATTTCCGATTGGGGCAAGAAGAACCTGGTGTCCTTCAACGCCTCAAAAACACAGTTTCTCCACCTATCCACTCGACACAATCTTCCAAACAACTATCCCCTATTCTTTGACAACACCCAGCTATCACCTTCCTCAACACTAAACATCCTCGGTCTATCCTTAACTCAAAATCTCAACTGGAAACTTCATATCTCATCTCTTACTAAATCAGCTTCCTCGAGGCTGGGCGTTCTGTACCGTCTCCGCCAGTTCTTCTCCCCTGCACAGTTGCTGTCCATATACAGGGGCCTTGTCCGCCCTCGTATGGAGTATGCATCTCATGTGTGGGGGGGCTCCACTCACACAGCTCTTCTGGACAGAGTGGAGGCTAAGGCTCTTCGTTTCATCAACTCTCCCCCTCATACTGATAGTCTTCTACCTCTTAAATTCCGTCGCAATGTTGCCTCTCTTTCTATCTTCTATCGATATTTCCACGCTGGCTGCTCTTCTGAACTTGCTAACTGCATGCCTCCCCCCTCCCGCGGCCCCGCTGCACTCGACTTTCTACTCATCCTCAACCCTATACTGTCCAAACCCCTTATGCAAGAGTTAACCAGCATCTTCACTCTCATCCCCCACGCTGGTAAACTCTGGAACAATCTTCCTTCATCTGTATTTCCTCCTGCCTACGACTTGAACTCTTTCAAGAGGAGGGTATCAGGACACCTCTCCTCCCGTATTTGGTCTTCCTTTCGGCCACCTCTTTTGTTTCTTTTTTAGGAGCAGCGAGTAGCGGGCTTTTTTTTTATTATTGTTTTCTTTTTTTGTGTGCCCTTGAACTGCCTCCTTTGTTGTAAAAAAAAAAAATAATAATATTGCGCTGGACATATCAAAAGCTTTTGATAGGGTCTGGCACAAATCTTTGCTTTCCAAACTACCCTCCTACGGCTTCTATCCTTCTCTCTGTACCTTTATCTCCAGTTTCCTTTCTGACCGTTCTACTATTTCTGCTGTGACAGACGGTCACTGCTCTTCCCCTAAACCTATTAACAGTGGTGTCCCACAGGGTCCTGTTTTATCTCCCACTCTCTTTCTGTTGTTCATTGACGATCTTCTTTCCAAAACGAACTGTCCTATACATTCTTACGCCGATGACTCCACTCTGCATTACTCAACTTCTTTTAATAGAAGACCCACATTACAGGAACTTAACGATTCAAGGTTGGAGGCAACAGAACGCTTATCCTCAGACCTTACTATTATTTCCGATTGGGGCAAGAGGAACCTGGTGTCCTTCAACGACTCAAAAACACAGTTTCTCCACCTATCCACTCGACACAATCTTCCAAACGACTATCCCCTATTCTTTGACAACACTCAGCTATCACCCTCCTCAACACTAAACATCCCCGGTCTATCCTTAACTCAAAATCTCAACTGGAAACTTCATATCTCATCTCTTACTAAATCAGCTTCCTCGAGGCTGGGCGTTCTGTACCGTCTCCGCCAGTTCCTCTCCCCCGCACAGTTACTATCCATTGACAGGGGCCTTGTCCGCCCTCGTATGGAGTATGCATCTCATGTGTGTGTGGGGGGGGGGGTCCACTCACAAAGCTCTCCTTGACAGAGTGGAGTCAAAGGCTCTCCGTCTCAACAGCTCTCCTCCTCATACTGATAGTCTTGTACCTCTCAAATTCCGCCGCCATATTGCCTCTCTTTCTATTTTCTATCGATATTTTCATGCTGACTGCTCTTCTGAACCTGTTAACTGCATGCCTTCCTCCCTCCCGCGGCCCCGCTGCACACGACTTTCTACTCATGCTCATCCCTATACTGTCCAAACCCCTTATGCAAGAGTCAACTAGCATCTTCACTCTTTCATTCCTCACGCTGGTAAACTCTGGAACAGTCTTTCATCATCTGTATTTCCTCCTGCCTACGACTTGAACTTTTTCAAGAGGAGGGTATCAGGACACCTCTCCTCCCGAAATTGACCTCTCTTTTTGGACACTCCTTT